>NW_017806072.1:5898295-5905423 GCF_001891065.2 Hippocampus comes
TATATATATATATACATCCTTTTAAAAAGACTCATAAAATTAATTTGGCATACGACTGATGAATGAACACCTTTTTGTTAATGGGAATATTTTAAGATGGAGCAACTTTTGAAACTCAAAGCAGAAAATGAGAGGATTTTTAGAAAAGTAACAGGAAAAAAAGGTAAGACAATATAAGTGACTTTGAAATTAAGTATGTTCGTGCTATTACAGAGTATTTTGTTGAACCGTGTGTGTTTCATGTATTTCAGCATTATAACAAAATAGTTTAACATATTAATGTCATATTTCGGTCTGGGTTTAAATTAAAATTCATTATTCATGCATAATTTAATAAGCAGGATTTTAATAGGGAATAAACTGTAATGGCTAATAAGCTCTCTCTAAACCACGGGAAATAACATTCTTTACGGCCAAATATGAGAGTAAAAACATTGCTGATCTATCGATCTATCTATCCATCTATTCATCTATCTATCTATCTATCTATCCATCCATCTTCTACCGCTTATCTGGGGCCGGGTCGCGGGGGCAGCAGCTTTAGCAGGGAAGCCCAGACTTCCCTCTCCCTAGCCACTTCTGCCCGAGCCACCTCATCTGGCTCCTCTCGATGTGGAGGAGAAGCGGCTCGACTCTGAGCCCCTCCCGGATGACCGAGCTTCTCACCCTATCTCTAAGGGAGAGCCCGGACACCCTGCGGAGAAAACTCATTTCGGCCGCTTGTATCCGGGATCTCGTTCTTTCGGTCACGACCCATAGCTCGTGACCATAGATGAGGGTTGGAACGTAGATCGACCGGTAAATTGAGAGCTTCGCCCTTTGGCTCAGCTCCTTCTTTACCATGACAGACCGATACAAGGTCCGCATCACAGCAGACGCTGCACCTATCCGCCTGTCGATCTCTCGCTCCCTCCTGCCCTCACTCGTGAACAAGACCCCAAGATACTTAAACTCCTCCACTTGGGGCAAGATCTCCTCCCCGACCCAGAGGGGGCACTCCACCCTTTTCCGACTGAGGACCATTCTATCTCAGTCTATCTGGTCCTCAGTCTATCTATCTATCTACATATAATTTTTGACTCTGCTGATTTTAGGTCAAATATGTTCCACTGTTTGGCTCATAAATTTGTAAATCTGTTTCATAATAATGCCTCACCTGCCATGAAAATCACCACACATCACTGCCATGTTTGGATGTCACCTATATATTATATGTACCGTTCAGAGTTTTGCCTGTATGTTTTGTGTGGAGCAAGACAAGCAACAATAAATGTGATGTATTCCAAAGGTTTACAATTAATCGCTTGTGGGGGAAATTGAATTTAAGACCTACTATAGAAGGGCTTCGTAGATACAGATGATGTCACGGTTTAAACCCAGACTTTTTGAGCTTTTAGCCATAAAATATATTTATAGTGGACCATTATTAACAATCATGAGGGGCAATCCTGCAGGGAGATTTAAATAATTGATGGTTTTAGGAAGCATATGCATAAATATGCAAAACATCTTTGCGCCACATCCTGTACTTCTTCTATATCATGCAAGGGCTCCGACAATGGTTAATAGATGCATTTTTATCTATAAATGTTTCTCTTAAAAGGCAGAGAAAAACAGCATTTGTCATGTAGTGCGTGATGGTAGAGGACCCGAAAAAGCGGGAAGGCAGGAGAAGTGGGGTGTACTGAGCAAAAACATTTGCAGGGAAACTCTGGGAAAACTAAATCCAAAATATAAGTGCTACCAAGTGGACATAAGAATTGCTGCCTTACCAAAATTGTGTGTGTGTGTGTGTGTGTGTGTGCGTGTGTGTGTGTGTGTGTGTGTGTGTGTGTGTGTGTCAAATGTAATTGACTACTACATACCGTATCATGGTACATACTACAGTAATACTATGACTGTTCTAATTGATAAGTGATCTAAGAGTCACCAATTTACATAATTTGCTTTTATCAACTTAAAAAAAAATATGCAGAGACCATGGGCAGCATCCACGTCCCAAAACAACCCCTGGAAACTCAGTTCCGAGTTCGAACTGAGAGGAGAAGCAAGCACATTTTTTTCTGCTGTGGGTCTTTTTACATCTGTTTCCATTTAGTTACAGATAGATTTTAAAGTGCTGTTACTTGTCCACAAATCACTGAACAGTTTAGGCCCGGAGTGCCTCACTGATGGGTTTAAAGGTAATAAACCAGGTAGGACTGTGAAAAAGGTGGATCGATTGACTGAGGCCAGCTAATTGTGCCCCGAGTGCAAACTAAACTCTAAAATTCATGGTGAGGCATACTTTACAGACTAACGGTTTCTATTCATGCCCTTCAAAAACAAAGCCACTGCCACACTTGTAATTTTGAAAGGTATGATCCATTCGGTAGGCCAGTCTTGCACATATTTTCTGCATACGATATATATACAGTATACTATAGAATATGGAGTATATTTATGCATTCAAAATATCTTCCCGATGCAGCAGTGTTCTGCATACTAAGCTGTATCGCATCTTACTATCTAACACTCACCTCTTTTTTACAGTTTGATTTATTTTTCTGATGCTAAGCGTTAAAATGTGTTCCTTTTGACTGTGATTCTTTTGCCTGGTGTACACAGGAAAAACTAAATCCAAAACACAAAGTCCTGAAAACCACAAGAATCCAAAGTAACCAAAAAAACAAAAAACAACAACAACATGACGGAAACACATAACAGGCAGCCTGGTGGCCGCGCGTCTGCCTCACAGTACAGAGGTGCAGGGTCCGACTCTGGCTCCGGCCTTTCTGTGTGGAGTTTGCATGTTCTCCCCGTGCCTGCGTGGGTTTTCTCCGGGTACTCCAGTTTCCTCCCACATTCCAAAAACATGCGTGGCAGACTGATTGAACACTCTAAATTGTCCCTAGGTGTGAGTGTGACCACAGATGGTTGTTCGTCTCTGTGTGCCCTGCGATTGGCTTGCAACCGGTTCAGGGTGTACCCCGCCTACTGCCCGAAGACAGCTGCGATAGGCTCCAGCATACCCTTGGAGGACAAAGCGGATCAGAAAATGGATGGATGGATGGAAACACATTACAACGTGACAGCAACAACAATCATACGACGTTGGAAAGAAACCAGGGAACCAAATACAAGCAAACTGAAACAAGAAACACCTGGAAGAGACAAACGGTTGAGGGAGCAGATTGGTTAAGAGAAGGGACCCGCGTGACAGCAAAACCTGACAACGAAGGCAAAAAAGGCACATGAGGAAACAAAACCAAACACAATTAAAAAACAAAACAATACCATGAAAAATATGTTTCATGGAACATAAACATTTTAGAGAAAAATGGTGATTATTAGTTGATAGAAAAATCAACGATGAAAGAATAAACATAAATAAACAAATTAAAATGAGGAAAAAAAACAATGGAAAAATATTCTTTACCCCCATATTGGTTATTATTGGGCTGGGTTCCAAGTCTGTTTTGGGGGGCAATAACTGAACAGCACTTTTATTTATTTATTTATTTTTTATGTTCTGAGATTACAAACGGTCTGAGTGAAGCAGTGCACTCCCAGCGGATTCTCAAATGCATCTGTGATGAGGGAACAGGGATTTTGGATGCAACAAGCTCTAATGCTCACGGTCTCTGTTTTGGTAAAACAAATTTCCGCTTAAAAAAATAAAATAAAATAAGACATTTTTTGACCCGATCCGATTTAGAAGAAATAAAAATAACAGGGAAATCGGTGAAATACCGAGGTAAACCCATAAAAGATCAAGTTGTGATCACAAATGAAAAACTGGCAATAGTGTAGAACTGCCATAACCGAACCGCGGAGTAGCGAGGGGACAATGGATTAGAATTTAGCAGAAAAGTCATCTGGGCAAGGAAGATTCTACTCTTGCATTGCACCACTTTTTCATTCTATCCTCTTCCATTCATTTATGCATGACATCACACACCCTCTCGACCATCTGCTGTCCCACTGCAGACTCGATAGTACATCACACTTCACCACTGTGGAACCAAAAACATAAGGAGCAATGGCACGCACGCGCGCACACACACACACACACACACACACACACACACACACACACACACACACACACACACGAGTGAAATAACTATATTAGAAATTGGGCACATAGGCACATAGTATTTCAATTATTATTCTGTGCTGGATGCATCTAGAAGAGATGCATTGAATTCCAACAAGGGCAAAAAGGATGAAAGAATGGGGCCGACATCAGCATGCAGAGAATCTGACCTAGGGCATAAATAATCATAAGACTACAAAGTGAAAAGTGATGATCTGTTGAACTTCATATTCTGACTTGGGGCAGGGTGTAGAATATTAATAAAATGGACTGTAGATACAGTATTTAATAGGATTGCTCTCTCCACACAGAAATCATTTAGGAGCAACTTTTTCGATGCATACTTTCTGAATGGACTAGTTCACTCGAGTCAACTAAAATAACAGAAGCGTACTTGAGGAAGGAAAAAAAAAATATTTGCCTTTTCCGTCTAATTAGACATAAAACCAGGCTATGCTTTAGGAACTGTTGCCCTCTTTGAGTATTACAAATGATCCAGAATATTTGCGTTTTAGTGCTTTGGGGAAATGTGCGCGTGACGAAAATAAGAGACTGGTGTGTCGGTCTGTGACTCAGGCCTTGTGCACATCCAAACAGGGCTGGATTTCCAAACACTGAATCGTTTCAACAAACTTGCGTGTGCATTCGAAAATGTTGAAACAACATAGCATATACAGTATGCCAGGCCTGTGTGACACTGAAAAGCTGCCACAGGAAGTCACCCAAAACAGAGAATAAGAAACCTTGCCAAATAAACCAACTCACAACCTTGGCAGTGAATGTGAAATGAGGAAGGAAGGAGATATTTGTGTGTACTGAATTTGTGTGGAGATTCTGCTGGAAAAGACCAGCTATTATGCATCATTGCTGTTGTTAATGTTGGCTGTGTTCATGCACGGTCCTGCGAGAACTGCGTGCATGACGTCATCGTTTCAGGAGAGGTGTGAATGTGTTGTACCCATCGAAAAACGCATTGGCAGCGTTTTGAGATGTACCCACTCTGGGACGCAGTTTCCAAAATGATCATCTTCACACTCCCAAAATGCTGGCTGGATGAAATTCAGAAAGGATTACATAAAAAAAAAATAAAAAAAAAGCAGATACACTGAAACTTGTTTCTATGTGCAAGAAACTCCGTCAGACTCTTTTCTTCCTAACCTCATTCTCACAGGACTGCGTCAATTTATAACTTCAGGTGCTCATTACAAAAACAAATATTCTGCGTCACGTTTTCCTCCCCATTCTTGTCTTCGCTAAAATGAGCCTATTTTTCTTCAATACTTTGAAACCCGTTGGTGAGCAAAGCATTAACAACTCCCAACTGCTAGAAGACAGCATTTGCAGAAGCCAAATTATTGTTTGAAAAATTACAAACCAACGTAAGCTGCATTTAAGCGTACGTGACTTCAACTCAACTTTTAATATGAATTCATTCGCATTCAGTTCAAGCCGGACATGAACGGAAACTGTGAAAAGGATTATGCAGATGGGAGACTTTCCATTGCACTGTCATCTGCTCGTTTTTCATTTGGCTTGGTGTTCGTCTCCCGCTGCGGCACTGAAGTAGCCACCCTCTCCTCCTTTTTGCTGTGGAGAATTCAAATGAGTCGCATCTGCCGCTCATTTTCTGAAGGTCCCCGTGAAACTACTTTGTAGGAGATCCTCGGTGAATATTACTGATCACCTCCCAAACACTCCAATGAAAAGCATTTTATGTCACTATGTTATTAACATTTCATTTCCAAGCGTCTTCTTTTTTAGCTCAGGTTAAACATGAAAACAATGTTGCCTTGAAAATAAATACAGAAGAAAAATTTAAACTAAAAGTACTAAATAACTTCAAATTACGAATGAAACTGCCTTTGTGTGCCTCGATTAACATTGAACACAAAAACAACCCATTTAAAACAGAAGTGGAAACTTTATCAGGAACAAAACGTTTGTTTTCAGGGAAACAAGTTGAACTGTATTTTACATACTAAAAGGCGCACTGGATTATGAGGCAAACCTTCAATGAATGGCCTATTTTGTAATTGTTTTCATAAATTGGACGCACCGCACTATAAGACGCAATCTACAATGCATCCACTAGATGGAGCTACGCTCAAGGAAATGCCAACAGACTGTAGCAACGCCACTCGAGTGAAAAGCGACTCAGCAGTCCATAGTCCGCTGCTCTCTGCTGTGCGCGCGAGCACGTACGCACGTGGTTCAACCAATCAGCACCAATGCACCCCAGCCACAAATCAAAGAAGCTTTGAACAAATGACAACAGCTAAGATAGCTTAGCTGTTGAGTGGCGTTGCTACAGAATGATCAAATGTCAGTAAAACTTATTTAATAGAGCAGCGAGAGAGTTCACTTAACCAACAGCAAGTTATAACATTGACTCGTTAACACTGAACTGTCTTGCCGCTGCTCTATTTCCGTGTTCAACTGCTAACCCGATCGCCTTAAGTTTGAAATCAGCGTGTCCCTGGCAAGGAGCCATTTTGGGGTCGACATATTACGTGATAACAATACACAAGGCGCATCGATTTTAAGGCGCTGTGAGCTTTTAAGAAAATGGAAGGCTTTTACATACATGGCAATTTTCCGCGGATCCGCGGAAATCCGCCGTTTTATTTCTTAAATTGATCATTTTTGTGAATCGTCTAAATCCGTTGAGAAAATTTTAGGGGCGGTCAGGTACCTTATCGTCGAGTTTTCACGAGCTCTCCCGAACAGTCTCTCCGTTTTCCGTTTGTAAACAGCCCTGCGATTGGACGTGTATGAAAGCTTCAACTAATCAGATCACTGAAGGCATTATTTGTTGCGGAAGTCTTAGCTCGATTATAAACAGCCCAGCGATTGGTTAACTACAAGCGATTGGACCAATCAAATTGCATGTAACATATTGTTTTACCTGATTCATGGCGGCCTGTTCGTCTCGCAAATTCATTGTTCTGGGATCGTTTTGAGCGGAATTATGAAAATTTTGACGAAAGATCAGGAGTCTTCAATCCTAGAAATTGACTCAAACGTCAAGAATAAATTCCGATGGGACTGGC
>NW_017806072.1:5905832-5918508 GCF_001891065.2 Hippocampus comes
AATTGTATGCATAATAAATATTCACTATCACTGTATGACGTAAGAATCAACAGCTTTTTATCACATTTACACAACACTTTATGAATACAAGTCATGAACAAATCTTAAATATGGCAGGGAATGTGTTTACTTTTTTAGTTTTGATTTTGAGCAGCAAATTTGGAGTTACATATTGGTGCTCACCAGGAATGCATAGGCAAAATTGCACAAATTTTCACTTGAAAGAATAGTGGCGATCTTGGGATTTTTTTCTGTTCAATTTTCAAACTGTGTAAATTTAATACACTTCATCTTCAGCACGTTTAGTGCCACTTTTGTAAGTAACCACGCCCCCGTCCAGGCCACGCCCGTCCAGGCCACGCCCCTTCCGCTTTTTTCATCACTCGCCATTGCCATGTATGCTTTTAGGTGAGCCTTTTAGTGCAGAAAAAAATGGTAGTGCAAATGTGCCATTTTATTGATGGCTTTATGAAGTGACTGAGAATATTTACTTATCATTTGTTGCCAATATGTGAATGTGTCTCATATTTAAAACATTTTGTGTGCTATATGTTGCACTATGTTTTTATTTATAATTATGACTTTTTTAGAGCAAACCAAGCCTTTAGGATGCATTTAAAATAGTGACATCCCGGGCAATTTCTTGCACAACTTGCATTGCCTACTCAAGCAAGCCTTGTAAAAATTAAGCCCTGCATTATGTCAAAACGGCAGAACACAAAACAATGACCTTATTGATCAAATACCTCATACAGAATTAAGGAAACAAGCTGATCATATAAATATATGAGTAATAAATCAAGCCAGAGTAACTTGTGTACATCCGCCGTAAACGGTTAGACGCCATAAAATTAAGTGCAATCAGCAAACATCGGCCATTTGGCTGATGTTTGAAAAGCCATAATCAACTGGTTCAATCGGCCGGCTGATGAATTAGTCGAGCCCAAGATGAAATACTCGCTGTTTATGTCGCCTATGTCTTTGCGGCCAGTGTGAAATATTTTACTGGAAAAGTGTATGCCTCTGTGATCTCATTTGTACTTTTAAAGCCTGTGTTTATTGTTTCAGACCTTTTTGAATGTCAGAACAAATATTGCTGTGATGCTAAATTATGTCAAGATGTTCGTGTGCTCATTAGCAAAAGATTGCTTCTTAAGATTGATTGTTTTGTGCACGGATTTCTTTCACGGGTCTTATCTCAGAGATTCTCATCTAAAATCATTCATTCATCACAGCAGAAAAAGGCACCAACGGACTCTCAACGCAGATAAAAATAGCCCTTCTTGGGATGGGGGGGGGCAGGGGGGCTTAATAAAAGACTGGGTTGTACATAAGAACTGAAAAGATAGAAAAAGCAGGGCTCTTTCATTTAGCTGGCAAGATAAAAATAAAAAATAATCCCTCTTGTAAGGGTATTGGAATTGACACTCAGGCTTCCCTTGGTGTATCATGGCACCCAGTTAAGGTACGGAATTATCTTTTGTCTGGCACTGATAGTGTTGCTCAATGGTCGGAGAAAATATTTCTATCATTCTGCTACTTTTCTTTATAGCAGTGACAAAGTTTCACTCATCTTAAACACTCTATTGCTTCCCAAACCAATGTACAGGTACATCGAAACTCCTTCCAGTTTATGTTTGAAATCAGGCAAGTGCATCAAGCTCACATGGTAGGCAAGCTCAGGAGGTTGACAGAAACTTCAATCAAGGGTTCCCTAAAATGATCCAAACAACACCCAAATGATAACATTTTGAATTTAATTGTCATTTATTGTATCCCAGTGGACGTCAACCAAGAATAAACATACATTGGTTACAACAAACCTAGTTGAAACAGCTTCTAGGACATGTCACTGTCAATGCTTATTTGTAATCTTTTCCCTGACAATTGGCAACCCATAAACCAATCAATCTGACCCAAGTCAGAAAATCCCGACCTATTTCACCCACCGATCCAACCATTCATTTTCTCATCCGCTTATCCTCACGAGGGTCACAGGCATGCTGGAGCCTATCCCAGCTTTCTTCGGGCAAAGGTGGGGGACAGCCTGAACTGGGCGCCAGCCAATCGCAGGGCACACAAAGGCGTACAACGATTCGCGCTCACATTCACACCTAAGGACAATTTAGAGTGTTCAATCAGCCTACCATGCATGTTTTTGGAATGTGGGCGGAAACCGGAGTACAAGGAGAAAACCCACGCAGGCACGGGGAGAACATGCAAACTCCACACAGGAAGGCCGGAACCAGAATCAAATCCCGCACCTTTGCACTGTGAGGCCGATGTGCTCAATTAGTCAACCATCGTGCCGCGCCCCTGATCTGATTCCTATTATTATCAATAAATATGCCAATGCAACTATGTGACTATGTAACTTTGCAGTGGGCGATTTTAACTCTAACTGCTGTTTTTTCAGGGGAGTGTGGCCATCAGCCAGTTAAGCAGATGATTTGGTGAGGGCTTACACAGCTCAAAGTGATGGCCTGCTCAAAGCCAAGATGTATGACTTCGCAGTAGGGGAATACGCTGAATTTGCAGGTGATTGTTTGATCATTTATCTGGGTGGATACTGCTGCTGCATAGCAGTATGTCTGTAGGAGGTTCTAAAAGGGTGGGACAGCGGGAGGGTGACAGCCGCTGGGGTTTGATGATCTTGAGCACAAACAAACAATAAATGAATGTGAAGAAGCTTTGACAAAGATGTGGAGTGCAAGATAAAGAACATTCACCCAGAGTAAATACAAAGTGTCAATATATTTATTTAGCTGTTGAGGAAATAAACAGATTTAAAAAAAAAACAAAGACAACAGTGCAAAATGAACAAATAATTATATCCAGCAACAGTAAAAAGTAAAGAGACACCAAGATGTCGTTAGTGGCATCCAACACCATGTGGCATTACAGCATCATGACAGCATTTCTTAAATGAAGGACTATCTCAGTTATGGCCTCTACCTGTGTGTTTGCACTGGACCTTGTGATAGACGGTACACACTAACGATGGAGAGAGAGTGTGAGTGTGTGTGTGTGTGTGTGTGTGTGTGTGTGTGTGTGTGTGTGTGTGTGTGTGTGTGTGTGTGTGTGTGTGTGTGTGTGTGTGTGTGTGCGCGTGTGTGTGTGTGTGTGTGTGTGTGTGTGTGTGTGTGTGTGTGTGTGTGTGTGTGTGTGTGTGTGTGTGCGTGCGTGTGTGTGTGTGTGTGTGTGTGTGTGTGCGCGTGTGTGTGTGTGTGTGTGTGTGTGTGTGTGTGTTGTGCTTTATCTATTGCCCACATATAGAGACTAAGTGCACACGAGGCCTATTTCCTTGTGTGCAGGGCAGCGTATCGTGCACTCTAAAGCCCAGGAAATTATGGTCCAGTCAAGCAGAAAACAGGAGAAGGATTGGGACAAACGTTAGCAGCAACTACAAATCCAGTGGGTTTTACATTGGTATGCATAACAGCTGTCTATTATTGTAATTCATGTGTAATCATAAAAGTGAAATGGTGTCAATGCCTAATGAATGTCATAGACTGTGCTTTCGCCCTCTATTAAAACAACCTATGAATGAAAAGTAAGCCATTTGAAAGAAAGATCAACTCGTCCATTTTCTCTATCCTGTTGGCGGTCCCATGGAGATGGAGCCTGTCTACACCCCCGACGGGTTGCCAGTCAATCTCAAGGTCACACATACAGAGCGAGACAGTCATTCACACTTATATTCACGCTGTCACTGAGTAAGAAACGAACCAGTGCTGCCTGCACCGAAGTCAGGCAAAAGTACCACTACACCAGAGGCCAGCAACCTTTAATATTCAAAGGGCCATTTGGACCATATATCACAGAAAAGGGGGGGGGGGGAAAAAAACACCAGGTGCAACATAAACCTTTTGACACATAAAGGAAGGCTCACACTGCATTTTCTTTTTTCCTCGACCTGTATCAGAAAAGGAAAAAAAGACTACAGTTTGCAACATTTAGTAATGTGAAGAATTAAGAGATGTTTCTGTGATCGTGCATTTTAGATATGATTTGAATGAATGGGCCATTGATTGCAGTATGCAAAATGGCGTCAGCCATCTGTGACAAATCGATCACTCTGTTTGGCTGTTTGCTAGTGAATCAGGGCATGCGATTTATTATGGGGGGCCACTTCCGAGTTGATCTGGTGTTGTTAGAATGATAAGGCATACCCTTACAGATGCAAAACAATACAAATTTAAGTAAAGGCTTGCCATTTACAATGGCAAGCAATAAATTATTCATCATTTATAGGCAATAAAACACTCAAGGCTGCTCGCTATGAAGTCAAAAAGGCAATTATGTAAAACTGATTAGAGTGAGAGGCACAACAGTTATTTTGTGTAAGTTGAGTGAGAGCATAATTTATACTCTATGACGGTTAAAAGCCTTAGATTTCAGATGATGATTTTTGCAAATGCATCTTCTCACTACGTGACATGATTTGACAGGCACACTATAGCCGAGGCATTGCTGGGTGCCTCTTAGATGTGCTGTCAAAGGACATCACAAGGTAGACAGCACTTTTTTCACAAATACCAAGCTGAAGCATTGAATATGTTGACACTTTTAAGCATCTCACCTTTTTGGAAGGCACACAATTACAAATTTAAAATGTCACCACACACACACACACACACACACACACACACACACACACACACACACACACACACACACACACACATTTACAAACCCAATTCCAATGAAGTCGGGACATTGTGTTGAACAAATTAAAACAGAACGCATGGTTTGCAAATCATTTTCCACCTAACTTTAATTGAATACATGACAAAGACAAGATATTTAATGTTCAACCTGATTAACTTTTTTTCCATTAAATTTTATGGCTGCAACATCTTCCAAAAGAGTTGGTACAGGTGGCAAAACAGACTCAGAAAGTCGAGGAATGCTCATCAAATATCTGTTTGGAACATGCCACAGGTGAACAGGCGAAGTGGGAGCACGTGGGTGCCATGACCGAGCGTAAAACAAAAACAGTTCCCTGATATTGTATTCCTGTAGCGTAACATCATCTTGTGAATGCATAGCGCAGCCACTATTGTAGCTTCTATGCGCCTTATAATGCAATGCGCCCTTTATGTGAAAACTGTTTTAAAATATGCCATTCATTGAAGGTGCGCCTAATAATCCGAAGCACCTTATAGTGCAGAAAACATAAGGAAGGGCATCCGGTGTAAAAACTGCGCCAAACATATTGTGGCGACACCTTATGAGACGTGCCCCACTCCTAATATGGAAAATCTCACTGACTGCAGTGTCAACTTTCCAGCAAGAGAGGGTGCTAATAAACGGTGGAAAAGTCAAGAATGGTTTAAAAATAAGAGTGCAATGGACGTACATGGCCCGGAAATATTTGTGTGGAAGGCATACAATGGTAGCTCGGGGCGAAACAAACATCTGCTGACCATTTTTTGTGGTTGCTTGGTTGAGTTGGTCGACTTTTTTTCCCCACCTCTAATAACGTTTGCATTTTGCTCTGTACTTATGATATTTTGCAAGATGGTCTGTTTTTTTCATGTCATCACATTTATTTGTATTGATGTCTAATCGAGTTAACATCTGGAATTTGAGGGGAGTATGTGTTCAGCTTCAGTTGCATTTATGACATATTTTGCATTATTTATTAATTATTTATTTATTTATATATATTATTATTATTTATTATTAAGTCAATGCAATACATGTACTGTCGCTCTAATCTCCTGCCAAGTGTTGCCTATCAGGCAATGCCTACATTGATCTTGACGTGAACAGAACTGTCATTTTTAACTGGCAATTTAGGTATAGCGAATGTTCTTTAATCACAGTGTGTAGCATTTATAAGCAGTGCAGGATAAATCACACTTCCAATGTGGTTTATAACACCTGCCAAATGTTAAATATTTATGAAATGGCAGGTGGAGTGCAAACCACAGTAGAATTACTGCTGATGTGCAGGGTAATGGCACCTCCAGATGCCCTAGTTTAATTTTACCCTTTCAGATCATCCTGCATTTACAATTGGACTGACTAGATTATTTAAATTCTGAAATTGATACAAATCAGCGAGGATAACAGAGACAAGTGAAATCTGAGGAAATTCTCGCCACTTTGTCAGCTCTTCCAGGGAAAGCCCAAGGTGTTCCCAGACCAGCCGCGAGAAAGACTCTGAAATTGATACAAATCAGCAAGGATAACAGAGACAAGTGAAATCTGAGGAAATTCTCGCCACTTTGTCAGCTCTTCCAGGGAAAGCCCAAGGTGTTCCCAGACCAGCCGCGAGAAAGACTCTGAAATTGATACAAATCAGCAAGGATAACAGAGACAAGTGAAATCTGAGGAAATTCTCGCCACTTTGTCAGCTCTTCCAGGGAAAGCCCAAGGCGTTCCCAGACCAGCCGCGAGAAAGACTATCCAGTGTGTCCTGGGTCATCACCGGGGCCTCCTCCTGCTGCAACGTAACTGGAACACTTCACCAGGGAGACATCCAGGCGGTATCCTCAAGCCACCTCATCTGCCTCCTCTTGACGCAAAGGAGCAGCCGCTTTGCTTTGAGTCTCTCCCGGATGACCAAGCTTCTCACCCTATCTCTAAGGGACAGCTCAAATACCCTGTGGAGCAACTCATCTCGACTGCTTGTATCCGGGATCTTGTTCTTTCATTCACAACTCACAGCTTGTGATCAGGAACATATATTGACCGGTATAAATCGAGAGCTATGCTTTGCACTCAGCTCCTTCTTCACCACAATAGAACAATACAGAGTCCACTCCTACACAGTCAAACGCCTTTGTCCAAGTCCACAAAACATATGTCGACTGGTTATACAAACTCCGACGCAGCCTCCAGTGTTGAGCTGGTCTACTGTACCACGGCCAGGATGGAAGCCACTCTGCTCCTCCTTAATATGAGATTTAATTTCCCGATGGACGCTCCTCTCCAGCACCCCTGAATAGACCTGACCAGGGAGACTGAGGAGTGTGATCCCCCTGTAGTTTGAACACAACCTCCAGTCCCCCTTCTTAAAAAGGAGGACCACCACCCCAAGCTGCCCCCGGTGTCCACACGATGTTGAGAGGTGTGTCAAGAAGGACAGCCCCACAACATCCAAGCCTTTTAGGAAGTCTGGATGGATCTTGTGCCTTTCAACCACCTGGGTGACTTCAACCCCAGATACTGCAGAGTAGCAGTGTCCACCTCAGAGTACCCTGACTCCGCTTCCACAACGGAAACTGTGTCGTGGATTTGAGGAAGTCTTCAAAGTACCTGTATGTCCCAAGTCAAGGTCAGCAGCACCCATTTCCACTGTTAAAGGTGCATTGCTTCCACTTTCAGAGATGCCGGATAGTGAAGAAGAATTTCCTTGTCGTCCAACGTCCATATCATTTCCCATGGCCTCACCGAACTCCTTCTACGGAACGGCTAGGTTTTTGCCTCGATGAACGCCAAAGCTGCGTTCCGCTGAGCCAGTCGGTACCCATCAACTACCTGAGCACTCCCACAGGCCAAAAATGCCTAGCAGCACTGCTTCTTCAGCTTGATGGTATCCCTTGCCGCTGGTGTCGACAAACATGTTTGAGGATTTCCGCCATGACAGGCACCGACCGCCTTATCGTGTCTCATGCAAATTTCCTTCAGTCTTAAATATGGTGCTACCGTTCGCCAAACAATTTCAAAAGGTGTTCCCTTTGATTTTACTCATCTATTTGTAATATTTGAGTTTTATTTTACAGTTTTTCAGTGTCAATTTTGTGACACCACAGAAGACTGACCTGGTATGAATCGATGATCTCTCGGTCCAATGAGCGAGTGACTGACACGTCTCCTGTGTCTATGTCAATAGTAAAGAGACCTTTGGGGTCTTGGTCAGCGCCAGGTCCTGTCAGTCGGAAAATATGGTCCCATGACTTCTCTGTTGAAATCACCTGCAGGCCAAAACACACACAGCAAGTCAAAGCTTTGCACATTTGTCTTTTGAGTCAAGCCATTTCCTGCATTATATTGTTTTGATAACTGTACTCACATGAGACTACAGTTGCCAGCACCATCCATGAGCAGGCCAGTCGGAAGGAAGAAAAAAAAAAGGGGGGGGGCAGAATGTTATTGTCACACAGTGTAAATCACAACTTAGACAGACAAAAATCATATTGCAATTAGAGCCTCCAAATTTGAATAGCTATTGTAAAGCATGGGGTCGACAACATGTGTCTGCAGGCACACAGTAGCACCCAACGACCACACAAGTAGCCCGCAGGCCTGTTTTAATACAAGCTCACCAGTGATGGGACAGTATGAATTCATAGGAATGCTGGCAAATTCAAGTCTTGTATTTTGATCCCTGTTTCATAACTTGTTAAATCAATGTGGATCATTAATGTGAGAATTCATTAACATCATCAGTTTTTTCACATAGATGAGCATTATTAATTGTTAATATGTAATTAAAAGAAATGTAAGCAAAAGTGCACCCCTGCATTAATCACCACCAAAATGTAGCTCACAGTTTGAAAAAGGTTGATGACCTCTGGTTTAGAGCAAGATGAAAACAATTCTGGAAACACACAAGTACTTCACAAGTCAAACAAAACTTAAGACTGCTCAGCATGAATAACTCTCCTGAGACTTCATCTCAGTGAGCAGGAAAATCCAATACAATTTATTTGTTTGTGTGTGGGAGTGTGTGATTTTTAGGACACTACTACCGAATGATACCAGTGAGGCAAAGTGGGATTACAGATGAAAAATCCTGAAAATTCATTCAAGGAAGACAAACAACTGCCGCACTAACTTTTGGTGAGGTTTCCGTCTCATGTACAAGAAAAGGGTTTATTACGATCTACGTGTCACTGATGTTTGAGCACACACAAAGACCAAGACTATAGTGCGCGGCTACTTGAACCATGACAAATTAAAACACATCCATACAAAGTTGTGAAGCGGTCAAATATTAAGGGGATAAATGTGGCCGTATTTCTCATGAATGAAACCGAAGACCGACGTAAATATATCCCTATGATTGTAATACAAAGTAGATAAAGTGTTTCATTTTAATTGTTTCACTTGTCTTTACCTTAGTATTCTATAATGCATAATCCATCTGATATTGTAGTTGTAGTAATGAAAAATACATAGAGATAAATACATTAGGAAAGGACCTTGGAAAAAAAATCAGCACAATCACAATTTTGAGGAAAAAAGTTACTAGTAGATTACTGTATTTTCAATCTTTGTTCAGCCCTCAATAGATTGACCAATTGCCATGTGAGCAATTTTCCACGATATTCATTCATTCATTTCCCGAACCGCTTTATCCGAACTGGGGTCGCGGGTTTTCCACGATATTGCTTAAAAAAAAATAGGTTTTAAAGTTTTGCTTTGAAAACAAAAATACAAGCAAACTATGAGGAATTTTTTATTTTTGCTCAGTGGAAATTGCAAAAAGCAACCAAAATGAATTTTCATGGATTAAAGGCTCCACCAACTGTGTATAAAATGACTTGGAAGACAACGGGAGCCATCCTCAAAGGTAAACGGTTTTACTTTATTCTGTACATTCATCCATTTTAGTGTTTATTTCGGTTATGGGTGAGATGCAGCCTATCCCAGCTCTCTTTGGGCTACTTTATTCTACTCTATTCAAGCAACTATATTTTAGATTTTTGTGACAGCTCCAAATATTAAACTTCTATTTCAAACATTGCTTGTTAAGTTGATAGAGTTTAATAGCAGTTGAACCTGTAATGAATTAATTCACATTCCCTGATTTCCGATGGGAAAATTAATTAAAACAAATTGGAAGCCAACCAGTTCTGCTGAAATGAGTTATGCTCAGAATTTGAATGGTGACTGTTCTAGCAGAATAGTGGGAGTAACAAGCTCCAACCTTGTTCTCATTCTCCTTTTCTACTAATTGTTATGTTTTTTTAAGGACATGAATACTAAATTTGACTATCCACCAATAAACCCAATCGTCTTTATTACTATCATGACAGTGGTCGGCATCTGGTGACTGAGGAATTCAGGGTGGGAATGCAACAAATCAAAAGAGGAATTCACAGATGGCTCAGCAGCAAACCAGCGGGAAGGCGGCACTACCAAAATAACGCATGCTGGTATTAAATGAGATGTGAACGTATTACAGAGCCGAAGACACAGCAACTTCAGGTGAAGCCGAAGTGAGGTGTCAGGGGAAGTTTATCGTCATTACGAGATGCTTAGTGGGAGATGGCACTAACAGTACAAATAGTACAAGTCTAGACACTGACTGACGCAGGTGGTGTTAACTCCACATGCATCCAGTGACTTTATCTGTGCTGAGTATGTCTCTGCTGTGAGTGGGGTGGGGACCGAGGGGAAAGAGTCTCCCTCACCACCACCACCATGCACCGTGTCTATAAACTCAAATTAATTGCTAAGCTGACACGAGGCAACAGGGGGTATGATACTACATGGAAATGACAGGAAATGAGTTGCTGCTCTGCAAAAATGAGAATGAGCATTGAAGCAATTTGTATAATTTTACCTTTTTTTTTTTTTTTTTGCAGGTGGCATCCACTGAGATGATGCAGGTAGCTGAATGAATGTCATTACCCTGAAAGTTGCCCTGGGAATCTAGAAGTGTGTCTGTGTGTGTGTGTGTGTGTGTGTGTGTGTGTGCGTGTGCGTGTGTGTGTGTGTGTGTCGGTCAAAATGTGGAAAAAAAAAGAATTACCAATTAATGAGCAATCAGAAGGGAACGACCTGAACAATATTTTTAAAAAAATCTGCCTGCCAGGATGAAGGTGTTTTTCCCTCAAATGCCTACTAGTCTAAGGGCTGGAAAGTGCATTCTTGTTTCAGTGCAACTCTCACAGTTATTGTTGAGCTGAGTCTCCCAGAAAGAAGGAAGAACCTCTGTGCTCAGTTATGCCTTCCTTTCAAACGAATGAGGGGCACAGTGAAAGTTGGAATGGGTTGGTAAGGACAGTTTTCAACAAAACTGTGTTGTGAATGAGTCACTAGTTTCAAATCATTTGTGCTTTTTTAGTGATCACAATAAGCCTGAAAGCCAACAAGACCACATGGTTGTTGTTCAGCATAATGCCCTTTATGTAAGAAGGCCATTTCAACGTTTCATTTTGCACAGTATTTTCATACATCCTTGCCTGTTTTTACACAACCAAACAAAGGCCTTATTATGCATACAGAACTACTTTGTATTTGACTTTTTTTCTAAAGCCCCTCTCCCACTGAGAGTGGACTAAGGTAGAAAAATGTGTGTTCACATCAGGGTTCAATGGGGTTCGTCGAAGGTTGCAAATGTTCCCAAATGGGCATCAGACATTCAGCAGACGATCACCTGTACTTTTTGACCATGTTTGAAATGCCCTTGCGACAACAACAATCACTAGAGATGATCATGGACTTCAGGGAACATTCCTTTGCCATAGCTGCCCACCACAGTATCCAACTGCCCTATGTCAACCAACCTTCAAGTTGCTGGGATTCACAGTCTTTCAGGACATGAAGTGGGAGGCCAACATTAACTCCATCCTGAAAAAGGCCAAGCAGAGGATGTACTTCCTGCACGGCCTGCCACAGGAGCTGCTGAGACAGTTCTAAACAGCAGTCATCGAATCAGTCCTGTGTTCCTTTACCACCGTCTGGTTTGGGGCCACCACAAATAAAAGACAAAATCTGACTGCAACAGACAGGACTGCGGAAAAACATCAATCGTACTGCCCTACCCACTTTCAAAGATTTGCACATTGAAGAACTAAAATCCCACTGGACCCCCAACACCCTGCCCACAACCTCTTCCAGCCACCCCCTTCAGGTAAGCGCTATCAAAACATGCACATCAAAACCTGCAAACATTCAAACAGCTTCTTTCTCTCTCGCCATTAACTCCCTAAACAGTGAGGTAAACCCATGGTGGCTCTTTGCATTTTTGCAAACCCCTGTCGGATATTACTGGACTGATCATTGTAGCTCCAGCTTTCTGTAGACCTGAACAATTGCCATTGACCAAGATTCCACAGAACCAGACACTTTAAAACGCTCAAGTACTTTCTGTATAATTGCACACCTATAGTTGTACTACACTTACTGCTTACTGGTCACTTATAACGATTCTCTGCACCAACTGCACAACCATCATCATCGTATTGTATTGCACCACATTGTCGCACAGCTGTCATTGGGCGATACTAAGAGGCGTGGTGAACTATGTACTGAAAACGTGCATTTGATAGACACTGTGGTTTCCAAAAGAAAGCGGGAGAACCACATTATTCTAAAAAGAAAAAAAAAAGTGTGAAATGTGGATTTATAGGAGCCGATATAAAAGTTTGCCTTAATGCCAGCAGCCATGCAGAATGGTAATGGCTCTCTGCTGTGGCTTCCTAATGGAATAAGGGAGGAAAACAGAGGCTTACAGTAGGTCAACGTCTACTCTGGAGTTCTCACCTGACAAATCTGTTTTTTATTGCTTTGCCCGCTTTTAAGCTCCTCTCATCATATTGCATACCACCACCTGCTCCATCTGTCCTGCAGTCCAGGCAAGATTCGGAATTTTCGTCTGCCACAAAAAAAAAAAAAACATGACTAACACTCCAACAAAAAAAAACAAAAACTAATAAATGGAAGGTGTGGGCAACGGGGGGGGGGGGGGGTGCTTTGTCTCGCGACGGCG
>NW_017806072.1:5919110-5947000 GCF_001891065.2 Hippocampus comes
ATAAAAAATGGAAGGGGGGGGCAACGGGGGGGGGGGGGCGGTTCTTTGTCTGCCAGAGACAATTAAGCAAAATATTTAGAATAAATGATAGAGCCAGAGGCTGCTTGTGATTTAGTGCTGTAATAGTCACCAATACAGTGTGCCAGCTCTGTTTTCAGAAGATACAGCAAGTGTGTTGTTCAGTGGCAGTTTTGAGAGCACAAACAAAACAAAAAGTGCATGTGGGGAAGAGAAAATAAAACAAAGCAAACATGTATGAGATGTCGGACAGCCATGGGACAGACGATACAGAGAAATGAGACCAGCTAAAGTGACGAGCAAACCAGAATGCCAAAAGTGATGAAACAATGTAACAGAGGACATATTTATTTTGTGTTGGATATTATCTGGCACTGCAAGCAAACTCGAGTATTACATCAGTTTCACCGACATCTTTTTGTGGGCGTGTCACATTAATACAGACAAGTAGATTTTGAGCTGAAACCTGTGGTTGACGTTGCCTGTTGGTATTTCAAATTGGGTGTTTGATTTAGACTTGCATTGTGTAAGTGGACATGTGTTCATCCATGGAAAACGGAGGCTCTTACTGCCAACGAATATCGGAGTGATAGAAAAAATATGTTGCAACAAAAAACAGTGGAGTACAATCCAATATTTTGGGAGGATTGGGACGCATGATATCAGGAACTGGCAACTCATATATCCCCCCTACCTGCCCCAATTAGAAACTGGCCCACAGCTCAAGTACTGCGAACCGTACTTGAACCCTTTTTTATAATCTTGCTTATATTCAACGCTTGATAGTGTTACAACCGCGTCTAGTTTCTGAACAAATGGCTGTTGTGATGGACTTGTCTTACATAAGGGGGACACATCCAGGACCAATTTCACTGTGCTAGACTGCACTGTGAGTGTGCTATTAGGTGAGGATTTAAAAGACATACTGGGAAAACAGTATGGGTGTATTATATTAACACTGTTAACTAGATTTTTCTGAAACCATGCACCAATTAAGTTCTTACACGTAATGTTGGTTTGCTGTTCGGGAGTTTTGTGCCACATTTGAATGGGAATTTTTATGCAAGAGAGGCCTCTATAAAGGAAAATGTCACCGTATATTTTTATTTGTATGTATGTATGAATGAGCAGTGGATCTTTTCAAAATGTATTTGTATGTATATGTCTATAAAGAAAATATTAAGATACTCTTCTGTACATTGGTAGAAAGTACCAACCCTAAAAACACAGACAAATGCACAATTTGTTGTCCTTATAAAAAAATTTGCACTTTTGACATAGATCTGGTTCGGAAGTGTGCGGTACAGTGTGGTCCCCCAGTAGCACTAATGAAAGATAATAGTCCCTCCATCATTTAAGTTGCCCATCCCTGGTCTGAGGCATCATGTGATAAATGCGATTAATGACTTTTGAGAAAAAGTCATTAATCGCATTAATCACATGATGCAAGGAAAGGTGTTATGACCCTGGAATTCATTATATTCTCAATATATAACAAAAATAAAATCCCCCAAAAACTTATCAGTGGGTTACCTGCATCGGGTGAGTGTATGTTTTCAACCTCGACCCACCAATGAAAATGGGCTTCAGGAGGGTGGTGGCACCATGCTCCTCAATACAACAATCACGAGTAAAACAAATTTAGGGGAAAACCTTAATAGTTGACCAATATTGCAGGACATGTCATTGCAAGATGTGGTGTGTGTTGGTGGCCCCTGAGAGGGCAGGGTAGAGACCTCGGTATCAAAACATTTCCTAAGCCAGCTGGAGGTGTGACACAAACAATACGCTTCCGACCCTTCTCCTGAGACCTGTTGTAACAACACCATCCTCCGGCCCTTTAGATGTCAACACACGCACACATAATTCTCCCACTTGTAAACACACACACACACACACACACACAAAAATCATACATGTCCTCTGACAGTCACCCATTCCTCCTGCTCTTTACTACTATCTTCAGGTGAGATGGAGAACATGAAAAATGAATCGCTGTCTCGTAGATGTGAAAGGTTTGCATAAGAAGACGAAAGCTATCGATGTGGAAAATCAGTTTCAGCATGTCACAGACATATGACTTTTACTCGATGTAGCAGCACACATTAGCCCATCCTGTCGAGTAAAACAGGGATGGCGTTACGACATGCAGGAATGAGGGACAAATTGAAGGGGGAAAATAATTATGGGGAAGGAAGAGAAATAAATGGGAATGCAAGAGTTAAGGGGGCCCTAGGCCACTTGCAAGTGACACGTTCCGAAAGCGAACCAGGTGGAATGCGGATCCCAAAAATGCACACTCGGATTAACTGTGTAACCCAAAAAATATTTATTTATAAAAAAAAAAAACGAAGTACCGACAAAGTATAAACAGAAATCGCTGGCAACAACAAGCCCTGAAAACCAGATATGAACAGAAAGTGCTCGTAAACTGCAAGGTGAATTTGACAACCAAAAAGTACTTAAACACCGTTTCCAAACTCCAGCCCGTTCCACTGGGCTTCTGGCCAACAAATTTGTAGCTGTAAGTGATTTGTCTGTCCTGGTCTATTGTTGTTAGGGTGGTTGTGTTTGTGACCAACAGGTGGCACTGTCGGGCTCCTCCTGCAGTGGCACACCTGTTGGTCATTGTGTCATTAGTTATAGTGTTTGGTGAAAAGGACTCCGTGCCCGACCAGTCGGTGTCGGATCATTGCGTGTGTCTCTGTGCACGTGCCATGTTTTGTTTTTGTCATAGGTTCTTTTGTTTGTTTGTGAGTTTGTTACTTTGTTTTCTTGTGGTTTTCAGGACTTTGAGTTTTTGAGTTAGCTTCTCCAGTGTACTCCTGTTTGCATTTTTGTTAAATACATCTTGGTCACTGGACCCTGCTCCTTCCTGCCTCCCTGCTTTTTGGGGTCCTCTACACTACCATCACGCAAAATTTGACAATTGTCTTGTAATTGAGTACTGCTATTGCTTGTCTTGTCTGTTTTTGTAATGTCTTACTCATTATGTTCTTATTTGTGTCATCGTGGTTTTTAAGTTTCATGTGTCTCATTGTGCTATTTTACAAACCTGCCTTGGGACTACGGCTGAAAACTAGCATTTGTGCTTAGTCCGGCGCATTTCCATGTTATTTTTGTGTTGATTTCTGTGCACTGTCCCAATGAAATAAATGAAAAAATGAAAAATAATACAAACGAAATGGCAAAAATCCAAAAACAAGAACCTTAAAGCAGTCCAAAATGACTTGAGAACCAAAATACAAGAATGTAGCGAAACAAGAGCAACTATGAACGTGAGCAGGAGGTCTAGAAAATATCACTTGAGCAAAAACAGCGAGCAAGGTCAATAATCCGACAAGAGACTAGGCAGCTCGGCAGTCCGTAAATACATGGCAGGCTTGATTGGTAACAGGTGCACTTAATGAGGAGGCACGCCCTCTTCTCCAGGTGGTGCCGAAAGCAAAAACCACAGAGCAGAACCATGACAACATGATTATCTGAAGGCTGAATCGTTAGCTGGAACTTAGATGATAGACCAAACTTAACTGCTGACTGTCATTATTTTTTCAAGCGCAACCTCTAGGGCATTCCCAAGTCTATAAAAGTCACCACATCTTCAGCGGGCTTCGGCTAGTTAACTCAGTGCTCCTGAGATAGGGAGTTCATGTCCAAACAGGCACTACAATGATCTAGGTGCAAGGCCATGCGCTAATGCTCTCTCCGGAGTATCATGATGATAAATATAGCTGAGTATGTGATAGCTTTCATATTAGTCACTGAGAGCACTGGCAGATTTCTCTGCGTATCATTTTATCTGAAACAAACAAGCTGGAAACACTAATACATTATAGATTTTATCACCAGCATTCACAAAGGAAATGTCTGCTCGGGGACCAAAATGTGAAACGAATGCTTTGCTTTCTGCCCCGTCTGTATGGAAATAATTCATTTGTGTTTTGAAGACTCTTGGAGACAATATACTGACAGTCTAATCTGTGAGTCATCCTGTAATGCTCTGTAATATTACTACTTAGGATCATGTCTCTTCCCTTTTGGCTAGAATATAAATGGCCCCTTCAGCCACTCTGGTTTTGGTGTCAAGAACTTAAGTTGACATCCCTTTCTAAAGGGAAACTAGTAAAGAACATCCTTTTTCTGAAATGTCAAGTAGAGGAGAATTTTCAAAATGAGCAAAACAGTCATAAAAATAATGTGATCAGAAAAGAATCAAATTAAATTCAAACCCTGGAAATGGGTCATTTGGGAATTATTTTTTCCCCTTAATTCCCCAAAAATGTTGTATGCCTGAGCAAACTGTAGGATTTGTGAAGGACCAAATACGTTATCATTGACTTATTTTAAGTCGGACTTCTATGAATACTTAGAACATGCTTATTCATCCTTTACAAAGTATTACTGTTTGGAACCGTTATTATCATCAAAATATTTTAATGCATACTGGTCTATTCATCTACTGCCATTTGCAAACTGTTTTTAGTTCAACATGTGTTTGTTTTATAACCAGTGAGACAAGTTTCTGAAAATATCCTATCAAGACTAAGCAGCATTATTGAAGCCCGACATCTTTGAATTTGCGTCATATTGTAAGAGTCATTTCACGGTAATATCTAAATCTTTTTTTTTTCAATTTTGATATCTAGTGTTGTTAATTTATATGAATATCATGGTATGTTGTTTTGGCACGGTGTCGACTGGTTAGCAGGTCCACCTCACAGTGCAGAGGTTCTGGGTTTGAATCCGGCCCTGGCCTTCTTGTGTGGAGTTTGCATGTTCTCCCTGTGCCTGTGTGGGTTTTCTCCAGGTACTCCGGTTTCCTCCCACATTCCAAAAACATGCATCAACGCTCTTAATTGTCCCAAAGTATGAATGTGAGTGCAAATGGTTGTTTGTTTATGCGTGCTCTGCAATGACCTGGCAGGGGTTACCCTTCCTACTGCCCGAAGACAGCTGGGATAGGATCCAGCACACCCGCGACCCTTGCAAGCATAAGTGGATCAGACAAATGGATGGATCCTTTGAAACTCCTAATTCCTTAAAAACTCAAAAAAAGAAATGAAATTTGGGTCAAAATTGTGCACGTGGAAGGTTAAACTGCAGGGATTTTTTGGGAGACTTGATGCTCTTTATGAACGGAAAACATGGTCACTACTGTCGAGCAGCACGCCCAGTGCAACGCCTGTGCATGGCTTGCAGAATCCATTTCGCACATGTTTAAAGATTGGATCTGTGTGCTTACATGAAATGTAAATGTAAAACAAAACAAAAAACACATGAAGATTTTTTTTTTTTTTCGCTCAGAGGACTGATCAACGTTCAACTTAAAATTGAAAAAAAAGATTTGGGTGAATGACGCATATTGATTAAATTGGAGTTGGGGTGGTGTCATGTTTTTCTTACCTTTCCGAGGATCCTTGGGAAAGGGGCTCTCTGGTTCTCGGTGACAGTCATTGGAGGAACCAGCAGGGATCTCTTCAATCTATGTGGCAGACCGATGATCTAAAACAGAAAAAACACAGCACATTAACCACGGCTACACCATAAACACTTTCCTCCAAACAAGAAGAAGGGATATCTACTTCCACCGAGCAGTCAATTATAGATTTGACGATTGCCACTGGTTAGAGGGGTTTCTCTTTTCACTTTATTGAGGATGGAGAAAATAACATGGAGTTTGATAAGGACGGAGAAAAGGTAATCATGCAACCATTGAGCTTGCAGCATCAGTTGGTGAACAGATAAAATTGGAGATTGTCGAGGGAAATTAGCTAAAGTTTATATCTAACTGTCTGTTCGTTCCGCCCCGTACAGAAAATACAAAGGGAAAAAAATGTGTTGTTGGAAGCAGAAGCAAAGATTTGAGGTCATTTAGACAAAACAAAAAAGTAGCATTTGTTCTGAGATAAATGTTGGCTGGATATTTGAAAATGGTACAATAATGTACATCAAATGACAACCACACGGCTTTGGTGTTTGCTGCCAATATTCTATCAGCACAACAATAACCGGGTGATTATTATTATGACCATAATGAGGAAACTGACCAAAAGAAAGTAACATAACCACAGACTTTGTGATCTCGCAACACAAACAAGTTTGATTTCAGACACAAAACAAACAATAGGTATACATATTGGCATACACAACAAGCTATACTGATTTAATGAACCAGTAACAACTACTGCAGATGGTTTCGACAAAGTGAAACTGTGTTCAGGCAGAAGGAGCGGATCACACAGATTGTAGCTCTCCAAAACACAATTGTGTCAACTAATTTCATCTTCCACCCTCATGCTGTTGTTTGTGAACAATGAGATGCTTCCCCACCTCCACCCGCGCACTTCTGATTGAATGTGAATGATTAAAACTGTTTCTCATTGACATATCAACAGAAAGGCCGGAATCCTGGCGGCTAACATATGGGATGATAACCTACAATGAAGAGACCCTGGAAACTATCCACACACCTGAGCAAGAGCCCAGAGAGTCAACACACACCGAAATACACACATGCACATCCTGAAAAAATAAATGCCTTGTAATAAATTATGTATTCATTTTTCAAATGTAGGGAAATCTCAAAAGTTGAACACACCAAAACAGTTCCAACAAGCCGATTAAAAAAGTAAAGGCAGTACAGCCGGTGGGTATCGCATCTGTGTCATAGTCGAGAGGGTCTGGGTGTGAAAGGTTTGTATTTTCTCTGAGTGCTTGCTTGGCGGCAGCCCGGTGGTCCAGTGTCGACCTCACAGTGCAGAGGTACCGGGTTCAATTCCAGCTCCAGCCTCCGTGTGTGGAGTTTGCACGTTCTCCCCGTGCGTGTGTGGGTTTTCTCCAAGTACTCCGGTTTCCTCCAGCATTCCAAAAACATGCATGGCAGGCTGATTGAACACCCAAAAATTGTCCCTCGGTGTGAGTGTGAGCGCAAATGGTTGTTTGTTTCTGTGTGCCCTGCGATTGGCTGGCAACCGGTTCAGGGTGTCCCCCGCCGACTGCCCGAAGACGGCTGGGATAGGCTCCAGCACCCCCCGCGACCCTTGTGAGGAAAAAGCAGATCGGAAAATGGATGGATGGATGGATGCTTGCTTGGCTTAGTTACTGTTACTGACGCGTCTGCCCAAATTCCCAAATCATGCTTTTGAAGTTGGTAAATCTGTTGGACAAATATTTAAGTATGACTTATGACACACACTGTGTCGTGCTCACTGCACGCGAGCCAATTCATGAGCTGAATCCGGTATCATGCATAAAGTCATGTTGATAGATCCGATCGTCGAATTCGCCATGAAACAAAAGTTTCCGGGCACATATGTTGCAGCTGCACAAAACACACCTGCAGAGACAATAGCGCTCTAACACACATCATTTGTAATTGACATCTCCATTTAAACCACAATACTGAGGAAAGGACATTGTTTCAAACGAGTCTCCTTGCTGCTCAATTTATTCCCTCGATGAAGCTAACATGTCAACGCAGGATCGAGGACCTTCGAAATAAGCACGTGAGACGCACCAATAGTTTTATCGCGGCCTAATTAATGGCGATGTCTGCTGCATTCGTGTATTTGAACTGTGACAAATAAATACAGTTCCCTGCTCATCCACTCCTGTTGGCTCGTAATAAAAAAAAAAAAAAAAAAATTGTCACCACTGAAGTGAAAGGGAGCAAATGTGACTGCTCAGGGATGGGCAGGCTCTCAAGCAATCTCTCACAGTTGCTGGAATGATTGGAAGTGACAAATGTAGCCTGGACATTACTCGTGTCTTTAGTGAACATGCTGAGGATTTTAGGGGAACATCCTGTCAGTGAGGCAACAATTCTTGCACCAATAAACACACTCATATAGGCAATTTTATTTATTTATTTTTTGTTAATTTGTGCAAAAACAAGAAAACATCCTTCTCACGCAGAAATACTTTGTAAAAGCACAGCACAATGAAATGACATTGTCGCACAAATCGGCCTTTTTTCACTTCACATGGATTGCGATAAAAGCATTGCATGGATATTCGATATTGACAGCTGCATAATTTCTAGTTTAAAGTCTAATTTACTCACCCGATATTGACCTGCACGCATCAATCAGATTCCGACTGGCTTGTTAGCAGAGCTTTGGTATGTGTGATGCCTTAATAGGGTGCACACGTTGCCTCGTGCTACATCATCCGCATTTAAAGCCATCCGTACAGTAATTGAAATTTGACACCCGGTTGAATAAAATGACTGATTAATGGGCAGACTAAAGGGTCTTAGATGTGCCCTAAATAAAAAAGAACCTGTCATGAGCAATAAAACTTGGCGTCCTGTGCTGAAGAAGAAACATAAACTCTTAATATAGCACATTTTCCTGCAGGGCGACCAGCCAAATTAGATCAGTTTAGATGCTGTTAGAAGATATTAGATGAAGTGATGCAGGCGGTTTTAGTGGTTTCATTTGCAATGCAGATATCCCTTTTGTCCTTCCTTTTTTTTTTTTAATAGCCCGTAGTGCAACACTGTATTGACCGCACACAAATGCGGTGTGCGTATAAACAGGGCTTTGTTTGTGTGTTGACTGTTGACTGTTCTTGGCTGTCAGTGTGTCTGGCACACCTACCGGTAGTTGAAAAAGAACAAGAAAGAGGCACAACTAGGTCATTTGTCTACAGCAGTGCCAACACTCAGACGATGAGGGTAACGGTGAGGCTTCCATCTGTCCAGCACTCATGCCACGGAGCGTTTCACCTCCTGCTCCCCTTCCAAAGGTCAGATAAACACAATGAAACAGTAATCATAAACAGCCAGACCAGAACCAGCCGAGATACACATAGTGATGTCTGAAATGACCACTCTTACCAAACCCGTTGAGCTATGACCTTCCAAATGTCAAAGAGAGAAATATTAAACTGGACATGGAACTGTTAAACTGCAAGATGATGGGTTTTTAAGCACAGGCCGTAAGAACTACGACCTGAGTCCCGCGGCCAGAGATGAGTGCATTAAAGCCACGAAGCTGAGGTCTCAGCTGTGACATACAGCATGTATAAATGAGATCTGAAGCCCCGTGTTTTGGTGCTCACATGTCATTTCCGTTACCATTTAACCTCATTAGAGTTAGGGGTGAGCAGGAGTTTGTCCCAGCTGACTTTGGAGAGGCGGGGTGCACTCTCCTCACTTGCCGTACTCTGATTCTGCCAGGGACAGTCGATGTACATACATATATACATACATACATACATATTTATTTATATAGCGCTATGTATGAAAACTAAAGGTCATCCAATGTCTAAAATGTACAAGTAATCGTCCTGAAAATGCATGTATGCATTTCTACTTATGCGCACAACAACCTCTGAAAATGTTATTTTGTAGAATGATCGGCGCAATCACACAGATTTCATACAGAAAAGGGGGCATAAAATGTGAATTTTAGCCTGAAATGTTTCTCATTTGAACCACCCGATTTCCAAAGGTCCAACGTACTCCTTTTCTGATCAAGTGAAAACCAAAACCAACTCTGCATGCGACCATTTGTGTGCGTTTAACTTTGAAGTCCGATATGTGCAGGCATCCATGAGGGGGTGTCATTGTCATCTGAGTCGGGAGTTACTGTGGCAGCAATGTCACGTCCTTGTCTAGTCTGCCATTTTTACTTTCAATGCTATATTGAGAAGTGCCATTACTCATTTCTGACAATGTGTTGGAGTCCTGGTGAGAAATGGATAACATCAAGGCCAACCCCAGCCAGCAGTGACAAGGTTGTGCAGATAACTGTGGAGGAGAATGTGAGATCTGCAACCAAGTGAATGTGAAACTGTCCCGATGAAGCATTTCATTCGCTTAGTTAATCAGTACTGACTCAACGTGATTTTCGAAGTCATCACCGCCGATGACAAATGAACTGAGAATAATGATGACTCCGCCATTTGTCCGCTATAAGTAATCTTAAATGAATAGTAATGGTCATGGGTGGTATAAATTTAATTGAAGTGTTGAGCTTTCAGGTGGCCTATGTGCCCTGTCTATGTCAATGCAGTTTTCATATTGAATTGCATTAGCTATTGGACCATGTCGTGACAACAAAAAGGTATGTTTATGCGCTGAAACAACAAAGACACACCTGCAGAAGTACTGAAAACTCAAGTTCGGTACAAGCGTGTGTTTGCTTGCTTTGGTTTTTGCTTCATCAATAGATGTGTTGCCATGAGAATCAAACGAATGACTCATGGCTGACTGTTCCGTTGGTACACAGTGAAATTTAGTCTTGGTTTGCACTTTTACATGACATTCAGCATTTTGGTTTCTTTACTAACAATAAATCCAACCATGAATAAGAAATAATTTGCATGCTAAAAGAGCCTATTGAATGTAAAGCCTAACCAAACGGTGCAAATAAATCGGAATTAATCTGAAAGAAAAAGACAGACAATAGGATACGCAGTCAACAGAATTACTGAGTGGAATGGTGACAGAAAAAGATTATAATGTGTGCTGTTGTGCTGTGTATGCAAGATGTCCTGTCTTAGTCATATCCAGTCAATATTCAAAGCTGGGTAAGAGAAAAATCTATTTGCCATTGCAGGATGAAAATATGACTGTCAATGGAATGTTAAAATCATTGCGTTTGCAAAATAAAAGCAGGAAACATCACAAAACCTGAATAAATAGGCTTATGGACTTAGATTATTTCACCCCTTATCACATGTTCAGTTGGAATGATGCTTGCCTGTCTGTGCCCCCACAAGGGAAGAACATTTTTCGCGCAACTGCCGTTGTGCGCAGCGGGACAAAAAAACATCCCGAAATAAGGCACACAGTCCATCTGGAGATTATGCATTTGTCAAACTGAAATGGATTCAGACACTATTTTGCAAATGATATCTTTTAATTCAGACTTCTATGAGCAGTGAGACATTTATTTATTTATTTTACAGCCTCCTTTTTTTGCCTCCGGGCTTGTCTGAAAACAAACTAATAGCTCATGGAATTACCATCACCTTTCCTCAGGAAAGCTGCCGGATATTTCCATTCGGCATTTAAGAGAGAATCAAAACAAAATTGTGCTCGAGCTTTTCTAGGCACTTTATTGTGTTTTCAGTGTCAAAACAGAATTTCCGCTAAATAACACCCATGCACCTCAATTTTGACAACCAAGTTGACTGAGTGGTACGGAGGAGATTTAAAGCTGAGCGTCTCAGCCCGAGGTTTTCAGCAGAGCTTTTCTCAAGACAAGACAAGACAAACAACCCGAACTATTGTCAACTGTTGAAATGTGTCATCTGTTAGTTATTGAGGCCGAAAAAGAACACATGTTCGATGGTCCACTTGAGACGGTGCAGAGGCGTGGGGGGTGGGGGGGGCGACAGGAAGCACAGAATGTGCATAAAGAAAGGAACAATAGATGTGCGATTATATGAGACTCAAAGCTAATGGAGTTTGAACATGTTAATTGATGAGGACATAACGTGAGCTTTCAACCGCCCTCCCTCGTGAGAACACTGTGCTAATAGTTGAGGGAGATTTTTGCTTTCTGGAAGGGGCCTGTTAACAATTGTTTTCGTCTCTGCCTCATTCGCAAAACGACATGATTGTTTTTACTCGGCAATTAAACACTAATTAAACAAATTAATTCAAAGCTATGCAAGGATTTGAATCAATGGACGTTTATTGATCTAGACTGCAATAGATATAATTGAGTCAAAACAGAATATACTGTATATGCATATTTGTATGGTGAGTTTTGTGTACATGCAATAAGATTTTAGCCAAGTTCAATGTAAAATCATCAATATCTTCTCAACCCTTTAATGAATACTGTGTGACCATTTAGTAACCTGCAAAATGCAAAATATATCAGTTGTTACTGCTGCAGCTGTAGTGAAAGTGCAATATAAGTAAAGATGTATGGTATTGTATTGTATTGTTTAATAAAGCCATAAGAATATTTGGCCCATAAACAATGCTTTTCAGTTCAAAATAATTGTGTTAGTTCGTTGGACTGACAAACAAACTACAGAGACTACTGAGCACATCGAACATTAAACACTTGGTAAGCAGAAACAGTTCTTATCTGTGATCTTATTCAGGGAGATGTGAAGTGTTCTGATCGTGAACCCTTTGATGTTATGCAATACTCAACTCAACTCAACTTAACTGTATTTAGAGAACACTTTATTCAAACAACCACTGCTGCATACAAAGTGCTACACATGCAGCAAAAATAAGGCACACCAACAAATGAAAAAGCTAAATACATGAATAACAAAGACAGTAAAAAGCACAAAAACAGTAAATCTAAAATAGTAGTAGTAGTAAAGTCTTCTGCTGAGTCAGAAGTCAAAGAATAAAGATTATTTTTAAGATGAGTTTTAAATATTGGCAGTGAGGGGGCTTGCCAAATGTTCAGTGGGAGGTCATTCCAAAGGGAGGCACCAGCAATGGAAAAGGCTTTATCCCATTTATGTCCTTGGTACCTCAAATAGCATCTGCTCCTCAGACCTTAGGCACTGGGCAGGCACTTAAGGGTGTAGCTCAGAGAGGTAAAAGATTTTACAGTTTGAAAACAAATCATAGAATTTTAAAAAGAACTGTAAAATGCACAGGGAGCCACTAAAGGGATGCCAGAGTAGCCGTTAGTACCAGTCAAGAGGCAAGCGGCATCATTCTGGACCAACTGGAGCCGCTTGATGGAGGATTGGCTGACTCCAAAATAAAGTGTGTTACAGTAATCCAGCATTTATTACTCTTTCAAAGTGTTGAGAAAGGAGAGGCTTCACTATATCCAACTGCCTCAGATTAAGAATAACAACAACACCAATTTGCCGGTCCAATTAAAATCACTGTCCAGTTTAAGACCTAAGTTCGAGACTGTTGACTCCAGAGAGGGAGTGAGGGGGCCCAAGTCAGGAGGATGGGATGTACAAGAGCCGCTAGGACCAAACACCATCATTTCTGGGGCATAACACTTGTGTTGCAATGGAATCAATATAGGAAGTTGTGTCGTTTCTAGAAAAAAAATTCTCGGTTTAAAAAAAAAAAAAAAAAAAATAGAAAACTTCCAACATATTTGAACCGTTATTCGCACTTTCACATTAAATGCATCTGTCATTATCAACAGATTTCCTTGCAATAAAATCTGTGCATAACAAGTCAATGTCAAGACAACACCTCAAATAACATTGGAAAGCAACATAGAGGTGCAGATTGCCAACGCCATATGGTAAAAATTCAATAAAAGTCTGTAACTGTAACACAGCCGGGACCACGGTGAGAGGTGAAAAGCAAAAAGACTGGGATTAGATAAAGGCAGAGCTGGAGAAATGAGGCCAGTGGGGCACTGAGTGCTCCACCAACGGTAGATGATCTCTGGGAGCTGAAGGGAACACAAAATGTGTCTTGAGTGCCTGGGAACATTTTCCCCATCAGCTCACTGAGGTCTGACTGACCAAAACAAAAATGTGGGGATTGGATGATATGGAACACTGGTGCTGATTTTGTATTTATTGGCTCCAAAATTTACTTTCTCTACGCAGACGATGAAGATCATTGTACACTACTGATAGGTTCTTTGCAATCAACAACATTTATATGGATATTTGTCTGTGGGAACCAGACCACTCCTGCTGTGAAAAACGGTGTTGTGTTGGAGCGCGTCATTTCTCTTACATACATAAACACTCTTACATATTTAAGGAAATTGCTGTTTGTTTAATTTTTCATGACACACAAAGGATATTACACTGTTGACATACTGTGCTCTAATGACAAGAAATTGTAACTGGAACAATGGTGGTGGTCTGTGAACGTCTTCTGCAATTCCCACTCTTCTAGAAATGCTTTCACCATTTTAATGGTGCGTAATGAAAGTAGATAATCTCGTCTTTCTTTTGGTAGGTTTCGTGTACATATTACTGCACAACACAATATTCTGTGGGCCTTGAAAGATCAATGTTTTCATTTCATTCCTTAAAACGGCTGGCATTGTGGAGGTGGCTGCTGGGGAAAAGTCTGGCAGTGAAAGTGTTTTACACATAATCTCACACACACACACACACACACACACACACACACACACACACACACACACACACACACACACACACACACAAAGATTTGGTTACACATGGTCTTGACTCACCTCGAGAGCATGTCCTGATTCAAATGGTAGTCCAGTTATGGCCACCTGTGCCATGTCATCTGCATGAGCACTAAGCCCTTGGATGAACATGACCGGCCCGCTGTATGTCACGTCTTGCATGGGTACCAAATTGAGGTCCTCATCAACATGGAAGTTGGCGACAGATACCTCAAAGGCCACATCTTCATTCCCAGCACAATCGTCAAATTCAACTGCAAATAAACATACAGGGAGAATGTCAGACGATGACGTAAATAGGAAAATCTTTTTATGACTTATTTCCCTGTAAAAAGAACAAGGTGATGGTTTGCCAAATGTTCCACACATACTGTATTTGGCAGAAAAACAGTGACCCTGAAGGCAAAAAATACACAGCAAAAAATACAACATGCTCCAAAAGTGTTGGCTCCAATAAAAGTGCTAGGAAAGATCAAATTCACATGCGGCCCAAGTAATACTTTTTTGACCTGCTGCTTGTTTACATTGTTTACATTTCAAACTGGCTGTTTACGTAAAATTACTGAATCCTGGGCTGTGGGTATACAGTAAAGACTCTGGGTATGTCAAAAACATTGGTTCGTTTTAAAGATTAAACACAGGCTCAAATGGTAAAAGATATGCAATGTGAAATGTGAATTCGTTATTCATTGCTGTCAAGCATTTTGGCTGTGTGTGCATGCAGTTTGTTTCAAGTGTGCACTAAAAGTTAATTATGATAAACAGTTGCAAGAAAAACTCAGCCAACACTTCAGATTTTGGAAAATTACTTTAGCAGGAGCCAATTGGAGTCAAGAAGTCACCCAATCTAGAGTGTTATGACCTTAAAAGAGCAATTTACACCAAAGCTTCCAAGAATATGGCTAAATAGAAATGGCTTTGGAAAAAGGAATGGTCCAAAATGTCTCTACATCGTCATTACGGGTCTGATCTACAACTACAGAAGATGTTGGGTTGATGTTGTTGCTGAAAAAGGAGGCATAAACCAGTTTTTAAAGCCAAAGGTTCTCATACTTTTTCCCACTCTGCACACATTGAAGTATTTGTTGAATTTACTCCATTTCATTTAGTCAAGTAGTTGCTCGAAATAAAATCATCTGAATCCAGGTAAATTTTACAAGTAGACTATACATCAACAAAAGACATCTGGATCTATATATATATATATATATATACACAGAGAGAGAGAGAGAGAGAGAGAGAGATATTCAGTTATTTTTGTGCAGCCACTTGATGAAATAAAATTGAGTAGATTCAACATACCGTTTTTAAGTGCATGTTGTGTTTAGTACAAACATGGAAACGATCACATTACATTTTATGACCAGTTTATATGGGAAGGAATGACAAAGCTTTTCTTTCAAATGAATATCACGTGAATAAAACACGTTGAACAGACAAAAAATACATAATATATAAGCATTTAATTGGAATTAAACACAAATCATGAGAGATGCTAATGCCACAGACGATGACCAGTCAACATCCAGCTTTTGAGTCATATTACTCTCTTTGGTGGAATTCCAAATTGCACAACTTGAGGGTGATCGATGGGAGGTTACACTGCATTAGAAAGAGTTGCTTAGAATTAGTCTTCTTTTTCACATGGAACATGTCTCACCTGACCGAGGCGAGATGCTGCCAGGAATGCTCCCTTTTTTTTTTTCTTTCAAATAGTCACTCCTACATACGAACCTCACTGTTACAACACGCTTCCCTTGTCCTCCCCCACTGTGGATCCCGGAGTGCGGAGTGCGGGATCCCACAGGAAGTGAGCAAGTGTTGATGTGTACACGTGTTGTTGATTAGGGAGGCAGGTGCAACAAGGAGTCACATTGTGTTGTGAAACTCTGCGTGGGTCTCATATTGCACAACAAAAGAATCCGCCTCAGAACATATGCTGTTTTGTATAACTTCTTTCTTAGAATGAGTTTGATGCCCGCTTGACATGAATCATTTCTGATACCATACTTACTCCATTTGCTTATTTACACTCAAGCCAAAGCATTTTTACATGTAATAAGATAAAATATATGCATCATAATTTTCAAAACAGTGCGAAATAGACCCTCTTTGTTATGTTCCTCCGGGACCGCAGAGACATGCCACATTTGCCAAGACTACAGGACTTCATCAATTATGGATATTTGCTTTTATCTAACAAAGCACAAAACACTCGAAAGCAAAAAAAAAACATTTGTACAGGTGTGGACGGGCTTCAGCACAGCCCGGTTCACATAATTGGGTTTCTTCAAATGAAGGTAATTGATATAGATTTCAGATCATCTCTTTCTGACCTCCACTCTCTGAAGATGAAACAACTGTGGTCAACAGCGAGAAGTCAACCCTTTGTGCATTAACAGACATCAAATGCCACGCATTTGCATTGATGGCAGGATTTGTTGCTCGCCACCATCCAAAGGTAGCTACATCCACCCATACATCCATTTTCTGATCCACTTTATTCTCACAAGGGTCGCGGGGGGTGCTGGAGCCTATCCCAGCTGTTTTCGGGCAGTAGGCGGGGGACACCCTGAACTGGTGGCCACCCAATCGCAAGGCACACAGAGACGAACAACCGTCTGCGCTTACACTCAGACATAGGGACAATTTTAGAGGGTTTCAACAAGCCGGCCATGCATGTTTTTGGAATGTGGCAGGAAACTGGAGTACCTGGAGAAAACCCACGGAGGCACGGGGAGAACATGCAAACTCCACACAGGAAGGCTGGAGCCGGGATTGAACCCACGTCCTCCGCACTGTGAGGTCGATGCGCTAACCACTGGACGACCGAGCCGCCCAGGTAGTACATGGGCCCAATATTCACAGACAGCATCAGTGCAGTCATGCATAAAATCTTTCTCACTGTCTCTTATCTAAGTTTTGGAACAGATGGTGTAACGCAACTCGTGTGAAATTGATCGACGTGCGGGCAGACGGATTCTGAGCTCTCATCATATCATTGTATTTCAATCCTAAATTATAAAACTGTGTGTGTCATCCACTCTTAATTGTTGTAGACATCAATTCAGTAAACGTATTGTTGTTGAACTGTTGTTGAATGGAAGTGCATAGAATTACAAGACCGTAAAGTTTGTTTGAATTAAAAAAAAAAAAAAAAAGACGATACTTTATTCATCACTGTTGAAAGCACTACCCCTGTTTCGAGCTCTCACCATAAGAGCTCCACCATTGTCTTCCCACCCTCCCACTATGTTTTGTGAAAACAATGACTTTGACCACCTCAATCCATTCCTATTCTGCCCTTATTATAACAGCGTGCACAGTACGGTGATGGTTAATGCTGCTAGACTATAAAATTAATAGTCTGAACTCTATTAGAGCACTCATTTAGCACACTTAACCTTTGTGAATGTTTTGTCGGCTGCCGTTTATCTCTCTAGCTGCACACACTTTAAAGTCATCCCTCGGGACAGCTTTTTTTTTTTCTTCGCCATCTAGACGGACAGTTTAAGAGATATAATAACACACAAGTGAGCAGAAAGAAACTGAAGGCATAAGAACATGACAGGGCACTGAGCAATAGCTTCATACGCTCTCATAGCCAAGGCTTAATCTCAATGTTCAACTGTTACTTCTGAGCACATGAGAGATGTATTCATTTCCATCCAATTTCCAAGCCTCAGATTTATTTCAATAACACACTCTTTCGAGTCTACAAATTGCAATGCCAAACAGTGTCAGTGTCATTTCAAAGGAAGCCAAAGTGTGTTTGATGGTATTCTAATGCTGTCAGGTTTTGGAGGGTGGGGGTGATTTCGAAAGGGAGCATGGTGAGCCGGTGGCTTTGAAGTCAGACAACAATGACAGAACACAATTTAGCCCACTTACCACCAACACGTCCGGTTTCTTTTCATAGTGCTTGCCCACGCAACTGAGAAAAACGTGGATTAGGGTCACCAAAATCCTCACACTGAAGACAAGTACCGAATGTGGTGTGTGACGATTTGCAAGTTGGAGATTAGTTCACTTCAGGCCAAAATCTCCCTTGAGGACTGAGCATCAAAGACTTATCGTCCATGGAAATGCGAGAATAGTTGCTCAACTAGCCACAAACTGCACCGCCATTGGTGCCGTGCCTTCATGCTGATGCCTCAGTATTCGTGCATTAACACTTCTAGAGTAACATTTGGTTTGACCTGTGTGTACACGTCGCATCGAGAGTGTAGGGCATCAAAAGTGTTGATTGGATTTCACCCTCAGGGACAAAAAAAAGTCACATGCTTGGAAAAGATCAAACACCCGAAGAACACCGACATTACATTATGACAAGATGTACATGACACATGCGCACCTCAATACCCTCATTCTCATTAATGATGAAAGAGGCACTGCTTGATCTGCAAGATTATTAAAGCATAGCTCCACATATACGTTCATTTGCTTTTGCAGAGTTAGATTTTTTTGAGGGGTAGATTTCTTTTGGGTTCTACGTTCAGTCGATATGATGGGATTGAATGAGAAGCAACAGCGGGTGTCTTTCAGTTTATGCCAAGACCACGACATGTCATCGGCTTTATTTTCAGACCAAGGCTTCTCCCAGAATTTCCGGGTCCCAGTCTCACCTCTCAAACTACCACTAACAATCTACAATTTGTGTTCACAACAGACTATTTTCATAAAACGTTAATTGAAGATTTTTTTTTTTTTTTTTTTTGTGAGTCGATCAGTATGTACCCAGCTTCAGTGCCGTTATTTCCACAATTTGAACTTTTTTGGAGGAATGCTGCTGCCCGTCGTGCTTCTTCCAATGATTGCAATTATATTGTGTAAGAACCTGAGTTTCAGCACACTTATTTTAGGGGCATGTTGGACATGTTTTATACTGTAAAAGTCATCTTCGTGTCAACTCACTTTAAATCATACGGAAAGCCTACGGGCTCTTTCAGAAAGAATGTTACAAAATGTCACTCTGATAATGTTTATTGTGCGTGAATTGTTTTTAAAGCTATATTTAAAAAAAAAAAAAAAAAAAGGTCAGAAGCATTAGAAGTAGCTCTGTGAAGCACTGCCTTGTAGTTGAGGTACAGAGATTGTTGAATCAACAGCTTAAAAATGTGTTAAAGCTGATTATGATAATCTGGCATTTACGAAGTGGATCAGTCACCAACAGCTTAGTGGCTGACAAGTAACTCGACAAATAGTGCACAACCAATGCCAGTCCGACCCTTCAGATAGCTAATTCCAATCACACATTGCTATCGCTCACCATGAACAAAGAGACGCTGTGTTTGCTGTGCTAAATACAAAGCACATAGATGTAGAGCTAATGGATTTTTTGCGCTCTGATCGGTGAGCCTCAATATCCAGGAAGGCGTCTTTTCTACTGATTTGCTTTGCTGTGTCATGATTTCATGAAACTAATTCAACGTAGAAGGGAAAACAAGAGTGGTTTGCAACAGAAACCAAGACATTGTAGCGATATGGCAACCAGTACAGTTTAATTTTATACAAGGATCTCTGCAGCTTCTAGTAGTAGCTCACATGAAAACCAGAGGCAACATCTTGCTATTTTTTTTCCCTCATCCCACTTGTGAGAAACTGGGCCTGTTCTTTTAACTTGTAACGCAAAGAAGTGATTTGTATGAGGAGTTGTATCTTAAATATAGCCAATATCGATGCCAGTGTATTGAGACGTTCATCACGTCGGCCTCTCCAGTGGAGGTACACATTCCAACATAATAGATGCAGGTACAACCTGTGTCATCAGCTTCATGAATAGCAAGACAATCAAATCGAAAAATGACATTAAATAAACATGTTTTTTTTTTGGGGGGGGATGAAACAAGAAAACACAAAAAGAGTACAATCCTAATCCCGTGGCGGCACGAAGGGAAGTCAAAATATTGCCAAAGAATTAAACTGGGCCAAAATAACAATGGACAATAAAATCCAGTTCATGTCGAAGAAAGAAATATAATACCTCAGCTCCATCTTGGCCCGCCCGCTTGACTGCATGATTTAATGAATATGCGGTGCCTCTCGACTCACAGCTGCACCACAATAGCGAGGCGGCAGATATCAGCAACTCCAGATGCCGTGGCCACATTGCTGGAATCAAGCCAAGCTAAATTGCTGTGACTAATTTCCAAACAGTTTACACTTGCAATCATGTGTGTGTTCTCTATGCTAAATTAAATTAGTGCAGTGTCCATCTCTCTGAAATAAGCATTAGTCTAATCTCCTGTACTGTATCTCTAGTTTCATACCTCGACTTGAGCTAATGTGTGACCACAGTGCATTGCAGAACAAGTTAAACAAGAGGGACAAGCCCCGACTTTAAATATTTTAACAAGCTTCAGCGTCGTTTATCTGCCGTCATTTTTGTGTGCATTTTCTTGACATGCTTGCAGGACCTTTGTTTAATAGCACCCGTGTTTACCAGGATGCAAAACAGAAACCTTTTCTCTCTGCTATAAACTGTCACAAACACCAACAAAAGGCAAGACACAGTGAATAAGACCCTCATTATCACAGTCAGTGCTTTGTCTGGCAATAGAGATTGCCCTTCTGGTGTTTTGATTGGGAATGCATGTATTCACCTCATGCATAAAGATTTGCTTGAAAGAATTCACGAAAATCTCATGAATATGTATGAGAGCCTATAACAGCCTACCTTTAAAACACTACTATGAAGGCTGTAATGCTCGCACATCTCATGACTCCGATAACCCCGTTTTCGACTAATAATAATTTCAATGAACTTGTACGAACACAGCAATGTGCCAAGATACTATGGACGCTCTGAGAACAAAGGAGGAAAGGTGATCTACAAGAACATGTCGTAAAAAAACAGTAGTTTAAGTATATTTTCATGAATAATTGTCATTTTATTTAACGTTCTAATTATAATCTTCCAAGGGGGAATTTGACGTATCGTTTCATACAGTGTATTTCCTGGAGTCAGTTATACTGTAAATGATGAATTGCCTCAAGCACAAAGGTGTGGTGATTGCAATTTTTTCATGATGTAAAACGGAAACAACCCAATTGCGTGAAACTTTACAAAGTGTTCGCACCCATTAAACGTGGGTGAAAATTAAGATTTTTCAAAAAAGTTCCTTTGCACCCAGGAATAAAAACGGGCCACCCATGTTTCCCCACTTTGAATACGCGTGACTTATTTAGGGTTGATGTTGAGCTTTAAAGATGAAGACTGGTGCACAATTTACCCTGATGGGAAAGGCCACCACAATTGGGAACTCAACTGTGTTTACTATTTCATCATGAGAAAATGTACTTGGTGACAGTGCAGATGGCCTGATACCAAAGTAATACCATCTGTCATCTGGACAAAACAACTCTCAAGAAAGAGAAAGGTAATTCTTCTTCTTTACTTTAATGTTTCCACCATCAGGCATGGACGAACCTGTTTTTTTTTTGTTTTTTTTTTTTTTTTAATTGGCTTTTCCACTTTATTTGGGCAGCACGAGCTGTGGACTACAAACTATTATTACCTACCTCAGTTTATTCAATGCAAAGACCATTTTTTTGGACACTAAAACGATCATTTGCTTCCTTCCAATTGTTTAAAAACTGAACGCTCTACCAAGTCTGGCTTGTGAGATTATAGAAAGGCACTGACAAGGCACAGCTGGATGGGTTCTGTGAAGAACATGAGGAGGAAGACATAAGAAGGAAGTCTCGGGGTGAGTGCAAAAACACATCTTACCACCTCAAAAAGATCCATCCATCCTGTTAAGGGTAGCAAATGATTACCAATCAATCACATGAAGACATCCATCCGAACTCACAGTAATCCGTGCGGTATGGCTAAGTTGGAGTCTACAGTTAACCTAACAATCATGATTTTTGGAACGTGAAAGGAAAGTGGAATACCCAGAGGGAAACCACGCAAGAATGGGAAGACTAAAACTCCATCATGCTCCTTCCAAATTCTATGTGGAACTTATAGGAATTTGGAACCCAGAACTTTTGACTTGACATTATCTATCTTGCATTGATGGAGCCTAGTTTTTGAGCGACAAAAGGACATTGCCACTCAGTTTCTCCTCACTTCCATCTCTATATATCTGTGTTTGAAGTTTTGTATTTGTTCACGTTCTTGATGAATAGGGACTGCTGAAAGGCTTCCTTTCTGAAATATGTAATCACAAGTGGCGAGTGTTTTTATACAGTATGCCTTTGGTATACTGAGCAAGCTCGAAATTTAATGTCAAGAGCCTAAAATATACCTCTGACCAAATCTCTCTTCCAGAAAGCCCAAACATCCACGAGGATTCGGCACTGTCATGCTGTGAAGTGCTGGCAGGCGTCTGTGTGGAACTTCAGAGTCGTTTATACATTTCTCATTCTGCTTTTCAATTCTGCAGCTCTGCTCCCACTTGAGGGAATTATCACTTTTGAAAGCAGTCTGCCATTACACACATCATCGCAAAGTAACTAAACCAGTCAATAAGACACACCAACCCTATGTGACAAAAAAAAAAAAAATGCATGAATTAGCTGGTCACAAAGCACAATATGGACTGATTATACATTAAGTACTGTCTTTTGTCCAGGTAATGAGATTTCATGTTATTATGCGCCTTTTAGGGCTCGTCAAGAAAGACTGATGTGTAGCAATTGATGGCATGAAGAGTACTGGAGGGCCACTCAGCTGATGTAGCAAATGTCTGCAAACGAGACGTGCTTTGGCCCTTCAGTTGCTCATTTTTGTAAATGTGTATGAACACAATGTACTATTTTTTTCACGAGTTGGCCAGAAATCCACCAAAAGCAGAATGGGTATGGGGACACAGGAGAGAAAATTCACTTCATAAAAGATTTTTCCTGTGCTGATTTACATCTGGAACCTAAATCTGTACAGTCAAAGCAGCACAAACCCTGTTTCTTAATTGATGGACTCACGGGAGATGAGTGGGCATTTTCAACCCCATTTACCCATGGCTAACAAAGATGGAAACATTTTGAACAGCTGATTTGTACAACAGCACAGTTTTAGAGACAAAAATGAAAACAGCAGGCATGTTGAGTGTTTTGAACGCGACATTACCAATTAGTGGCCTAATATATCCCTCCATCCATTTTCGGATGCACTCTATCCTCACAAGGGTTGCGGGGCGTGCTGGAGCCTATCCCAGCTGTCATCGGGCAGTAGGCGGGGGACACCGTGAACCGGTTGCTAGCCAATCGCAGGGCACACAGAGACGAAAAATGATCCGCGCTCACACCTAGGGACAATTTGGAATGTTCAATCAGCCTGCCATGCATGTTTTTGGAATGTGGGAGGAAACCGGAGTACCCGGAGAAAACCCACGGAGGCCCGGGGAGAACATGCAAACTCCACACAGGGGGGCCAGAACCGGGATCGAACCCACGACCTCTGCACTGTGAGGTCAACGCGCTAGCCACTGGACCACCGGGCGCCCATATATTGTTTATCAAGAAGAATTGCATTCAAAAGTATTTTGGTTTCAATGGTATTGTTATTTATTTTAATCAACATGACCGTAAATTATTTATGATGAGCAGTATATTATTATTGTTGTTGATGTTGTTGCCCGTGGCACCTTTCTGTCCAAAGCTCCATGCCAGCTAATGCACGCAGGCATACTTGCCAATTGGCTGTTAAAATCAGCACCAAATGAGTATTTACGGATTGGACTCACATCACACATGCACACATCGTGTGACACACAACTGCATTTGAGAAAAAAAAAAAGAAACAGAAGCATTTGCCTGTGTATGACAATATTTAGCCAACTATCCAGCATTAAATTGACCTATTTGCACGCAGAAGAGGAGCAGAAAATCCAACGGTTTGCCGAGTGCTATCTGGCAACCCAGTACGACAACGATCGGGCGTTTCACTTGATAGGAATCGATGAGTGGAAGGGAAGGCCGAGTCAATGACTTGATGTCACATTCATTTCTAACAAGGCGCCTTGCATTAAAATGAACCATGGGGATTGTGGGCACGCTGTTTAAGCAAATACAAGATGAGAAAAATATGGGAACACCAGATGTTTATCCAATATTTCAGTATTGCTACGTTTCCCATCAATTCCTCAAAATGGGCGGGGAGGTGTACCCTTTAACCGGCATCAAAATAGTGCTAGATATTCAACATCTTTTACTCGTTGCAAAGGAAACCCAATTGCGTGCCGGAAATGAGGCTTGAGACTTGAATGCATTTATACGGTGTTTGAATGTCAAACTTAAGCATATGTTGTGCCGAGCCTGGGAGGGTACAACATTGCATGTTTGCAAATCATAGCAACAGATGCTCCATTAAGATTTGACATGTCCATAAAGGACTAAGATCAGGCACTTCACATTTCAACTTAATGGGTCACCAATGAAACTAAGCTTGGAGCTTAGTGTTAATGCAGACCAGAGCAGAGAAAGGAATATATGTACAGTAATTGCGTTTACATTTAACAGCCAAGCAGAAAATAGCTGGAATTGCCGCTAAGTGCAGTGACACCAAAACGTGTCAATCAAATACTTTTGCAGACACAGTCATACGCAGAAAACATACTGTAATTTAGCAAACAAAGTGATATCAGGAACCAAGAAATGCATTTGTGGTTCACAGATCGATAAGCTCTCAGGAAAAGCAACGTCCTCCAAGTTGACGCCGCCGAGGTTACTCTGCACTTTTTTGCCCAAGAAGCAAGAAAAAACACCGGCATAAGAGAAAACTTTTCAAACAATTTATTTCTGTCTTATTTTAATTGTATTTCTCGTCTCTCCAGTTCTAGTATGTAATTCATGCAGAGCTGTCTTACTTTTTATTTATGCTTCTGTTATGCAAATGAAATGTCACATACATTTAAGACCCACAAATTACTGAAACTGAATGACAAAGGAAATGAGAAGCAGATTCTTTACAAAAGTTTGATTTCGGACTTTTTTGGGGTGTGTTTTTTTTTGGGGTTTTTTTGTTTTTAATAGTGTCAGCAGAGGGGTGATTTATGACTGACTCCAAGGTTGGTTATGTTGCAAAAGTGTATAATTGAGAAGGAGATTATATATAACCATATTATCAAATATAATGTTCCAATCATAAACATGTCAAAACAACTTTACATATACTCATATATAGTCATATAGTCTTATATATCCTATGTTATTTCATTCATTTTACCATAGTTTAGAGATTAGCATACTAACTACAATCCCAGGAGCACAAGTAGGGCTGCCGTCCTTGGCAAGGTCATGGCAACCTGGGCGCCCAGCTTAAAATACACAATGCCAAAGACAGAGGGGCGTGGAGTAAACAAGTATGTTTGACTAGAACAAGGGTTGAAGTACCCATGCATCTCATCTCATATTGATTCTTGTATTGATTGTGCTGTTGCAATTCGTGTGACTCTGAATAAAAAGCTCAGGTATGGGATGAAACTGCAGAGATCTGACCAACTCACTGTGGTTTCATCTCTCCTGGCCAGTGTCTTGCTTTGGGTGTCGGTGCCCTTTTGTCTCTAAAACTTCCTACTTGTCGTGGTGAGGGCCACTCCAACGCAATAGGCGGGATTTTCCCATGACAATAATCTATTTGAACAGTATGCCAACTTGTAGATGTCATCCATATTCTTTTCTCAAGACTTGAGACACAGCTGTGTTTGTGATTAACACTCCTGTTCAACTTTGAACTCATTTAGAGCGCATATATTTACGAAAGAACAGGCAAAGCATGTGAAATGTGTCAACTTTCAAAAAAGTTATTGTACAAAGAGGAACAGCTAATTACCAGTTTGGAATACATACAAATGCAATGTCAAGTAGACCACCCATCAGTTCTATTTTTGAGTAAGTGAAGCATTATCAACAACAAGCTGCGACTGGCTGGATGGAAGCGTTCCAAAAAAAAAAAAAACCCAACAAAAAAAAAAACAACACTAAAAGCGTGTTTATGTCTTGGCAGGAGAGCATAAAGTGTGCTCATGATCAGAATAATGCTTCCCATACTGCATAGAACTAGCACAGACAAGAAATGGAGAGTGGGCTACAAAATAATGAGGTGTGTGTAGATGACAATGCAAGATAATCCCATGGGATGTTTGTTAGCTGTCCTCTTCAGCTGCAAAGCTCCATATTATATAAATATGTGCTATTGGGCATCAAACCATCAAAATGCTGGTGCATTTATTCATGCTAGAGACCAAGTCAACTCGGCTTGAGCTGTCATGCAGCTTTATATCAACATCATATGGGGAACTTTTTTTTCTTTTTTACCCTAATAAGGACAGATATAAATTGATTTCACATAAAAAGAAAAAAAAACACGCTTTAGTTTTGGGTCTATGGATTTAAATACCTCCGTTACATGAATAGACTCATGTTAAAAATATCATGTAACAATGCCATAATCACAGTTTGGTTAAATGATAATCTGTTCAACAGCAGCGTGGTAAAACGTGTGTTTAGCGCTTCTTTCTGTGTGGCGTTTGCATGTTTTCCCCTTGCTCCCGTGGCTTTTATCCTCTGATTCTGGTGTCCTCACACTTTGCAAAACATGTGGAGTATGTTAACTTAATCGGAGATTAGCCACGGGAGAATCTGAGTGTGAATGACGAGCGACCAGTCCGGGGAGATGAAATGCTAGCAATTCAAAATGCACTTTAAAGGATTTATTTATTTACCAACTTGCACTCCACATGGCACTTGGTTTTACTCAGGAATGGAATAACAAATTAAACCATTTAAAAAAAATATGCGCTGGCTGTTGCAAGGGGGTGCCCATCAAATTCCAAATCATCAGATTCAAAATGAAGATCTGCCAACATGTGGTAAGAAAAATAAATGCAGTGTTGTTCTTAATAGTTCATTTCTGCTTGCCAAAATGTGCTTCCTTTTAAAGCCGCAATTAAAACTTCCATGTTACTAATTGATGAATATCCTCTAAGTGAACAGACTGTGTTGAATTAAACATGTAGAATTTAGTCCAGGAGTGCTGTTTGTTGGAGTTGCTGCATGTACAGCAATTTGCATCAGAAATGTAATTTAGTTTTTCCTGTGGAAAGACGGGCACACATAGTTGTGTGATCATTACAGGAAGGAAGTGGATGTTCAGGTGTTTAGGACGTCGACAGACACGTCGAGAACAAGCATGCAATCATTGCCAAATGTACACTGATTGCAGATGGGCGCTTGGCACTCCTGTTGCCAGGCTCACGGATCAGCCGCAGGTGGGCTGACAGAATGGCGAGCTATCGGAATGTCACATTATGCAACACGGATAAGACAACAACATACGAACGAATCATACGCCTTTGATTCGCTGCAAAGTTGTCTTTTGTTGAGCTGGGTCACGTGGTCGAAAACAGTAAATGACCTGTTAAATATATTAAATTCAATAATCCAAAAGGTGGAGTAAGACCTGGATTCATCACCAATCAACCACAGACCAATTGTGGACATTTAGTGTGGATTTTCATGATTTTTGTTTCACTTTTCCTACCTTTGGCGGGGCTCTGCAGGCTGCAGAGTGCAATACAGTATCCTATCGCTGATTTTAACCATTTTGCCCAGAAACCATCTTAACCCTTTCATGCACCCTGTAACCTGATAACATGAGGAGCTGCCCACTGTAGTAACCGCTGTCCCTGAAAGGGTTGATAAAACCCTACATTAGCCCTGTTCACACGGCACACATTTGGTCCGACGCTGCACCGAAATATTTTGTTGCGATGTATTTTACACCGGAGCAAATTTTGTGGAGCGTTCACACGTGCAAAGCCGCTGAGCGTGACAACTCCGGCGCAG
>NW_017806072.1:5947813-5948730 GCF_001891065.2 Hippocampus comes
CTTCGTCTGTGTCGCTGGCCCCCTCGTCACTGTCGGATTCCGTGCGTCTGGTAGCGAGCGTAGCGAGGCCACTCCCCTGCAGCGAGCATTTGCTCTGGAGCAAATTTACGCCAGTTGCGTTCACACGCGCACATTTGCTTCGGTGCTGCTTCGCAAACGAGCATTTGCTTCGGAGGAAATTTTTAAACCACCTCCCTGAGGTGGATCAAATTTAATGCGCACTAGGCTGTTGAGCGGCGCTACGTCGAAGTAAATTTGCACGTGTGAACGCTCCACTGGCGTAGAGTCGGTGCAGCGTCGGAGTAAATCTTGCCGTGTGAACAGGGCTATAGTCTACCGAAACATCTGTGCGGAGTATGGACTGGAAACCCGAAGGTCAAAATGGGAAACACCTCCAGAGGTGGTGGAAAATGACCGAGCGAAGATCCTGTGGGACTTCCAGATACAGACTGACAAGATGGTAATTGCGAACCAACTAGTTATCGTGATCATAGATAAAGGGCAGAGGAAAGCCGTTGTATGGATGTAGCGGTCCCAAGTGATGGAAATATCAGAAAGAAGGAGCACGAGAAACTAGAGAAATAACTGCGAACCAACTAGTTATCGTGATCATAGATAAAGGGCAGAGGAAAGCCGTTGTATGGATGTAGCGGTCCCAAGTGATGGAAATATCAGAAAGAAGGAGCACGAGAAACTAGAGAAATAACCAAGTGCACAGAGAGGAGTTGGAGAGAGCCTTGAAGGTAAAGGTGAAAGTTGTGACCCCCAAACTAGATGAGTGGTTGCAACAGATCCCGGGAATAACATCGGACATCTCAGTCCAGAAAAGTGCAATGCTGGGAACAGCAAGGATACTGTGCAGAACCCTGAAGCTTCCTGGCCATATATATATGTGTGTGTGTGTGTGTGTATATATA
>NW_017806072.1:5948804-5976726 GCF_001891065.2 Hippocampus comes
ACACACATATACAATTATCTGGCAACCGGTTCAGGGTGTCCCCCGCCTACTGCCCGAATACAGCTGGGATAGGCTCCAGCACCCCCCGCGACCCTTGTGAGGATAAAGCCGATCAGAAAATGGATGGATGGATAATTATCTGAAAGAAAGACGGTTCCTATTGTCTACCTGCATCTTAAATGCATGAATTGCTACTTTCCTTGATGTGACTTTGTCTCATGGATTTACATCAGGTGTTCATTTGCAATCATAGGATGTTTCATTACATTATTGTTTCTTTCAAATATGATAAATAATTGGGGCGCAGGAGGTGGTGGGGGGGGGGGTTGCAAACTGTAGTTCATGGCTGATAACTTATTTAAAAAACACCTGCACACTCTGTTATCGTGCACATTTGCATATCCATACAAAGTAATGGCCTTTCTTGTAATTACAGTCATTCGTCAAAAGCACACCTTGATTTATTGTCAAATTAAAAATACAGCAGAAAAGAGGCTGCAAGTCGCCGTTACTGCAGTGACAAAATGTGATTAATGCTTTGCTATTATGGGCCTGAGAGTGGCATGATCCGGATATGCGCCCTGGTAGGCACAGAGGGGTGAGTGGGAATATCAATACATGCAACTCTTTGGATGATGGAATAGGCGTGAGCCCTGGTGCAACGTGCAAAGGCTGGGCAGGGTACTGTGGGGTAGATTATTGCTCAGTATAAAATGTAGAGCATCAGTGGCTGGGACACAGCTGCTTTTTTGTTCCGATAGTTAAAGGAAAACTGCTTCACAGTTTGCATCTGGATCCATTGATGCCAAAGGATTCTTCTCCTCAGTTGGAATCATCACAAAGATTTTACCTCCCCTTTAATGTAATGCAGAAAAAAATAACAAAGACAACCAAGTGGGCCGAACAGGATGAATAGTTCCAACACAGAAAAGAAACACTAAAATCGCCTTTCCTATGTGGTATGATGGATTAATCAAACAAAGATAAGCCCCGAAAAAGAGTTCACCTCATCCCAGTTTGGCAGCGTTGAAACGTATATCATCTAAAATTTGAAAGCAAATGCAGCAGCAGAGAGGGGAAAATAAAAGAGCCGGGAGATGTTTCAGCAATTTATCAATAACTGAAATGGTATTTCTAACTTCAAGTACTTTTGAATTTTCAGGACAATTAAAAAAAAAAAAGTCAGCAAGAGCTCAGGAGGGCGTCGTGGACTGTGCCAGCCAGCAGATCTTTGGTGCTCACTTCACATGGTTTTGGGCTTCATGCCAACCCAGGGGGCTTCACATCCTGCTGCTGAGCATCAAATAGCAAATTTGCCTCCTAATTCCAAGCCTGGAGAGCTTCTCATTCATGTATTTTATTTTGCAAGTCAAGAAATTCAAAGCTTGTGAGTGAGGAAAAAAGGTTTTACCATAGGAACCTCCTCATATTATTCCTGGCTTGCAGGTTACAAAATAGTTATCCTCATTTCTTCTTCTTATCTCATCATCCATCAGAGCGGCATGCCCTCCAGTTTACTGCATCACCGCTATAATGCATAATACTGTACTAAATTTAATCATGATAATCATGCATAATTCTACAATCTTATTCGCAAAGCAAAAGTCCTTAACAGCACACCAGGCTGGTGGGCATCATTTTGGAGGGAGACAAGCAAGGTACCATCTTGCTGAACTTAGCTGAACTACAACACAATTGTGAAAGCAACACAATTGTCATGTTTGTGTGCAATCACGGCAGACCACACACAGAGTGGGGGAAAAAAAAAAAGCCTTGCCCTTGTATAACTTTTTCGACTTTTCAAAGATGTGGGAGGAAGAATCTTTCAGTCGTAATCATTGCTTGGCCTTCATGACATACCTTCACACTGCTGCGGTGTTGTTTGAAACACACTCAAGAAATGTTAGTTTTGGAATGTACAAAGGTGAAGTCAAAACAAACTCTTGTGGGAAATAGCAGCACAGTATCAGTTGTACTCTTGATGGTTGTAAATATTGCAGAATAAATGGGATGTTGCAATATTACATTGTTTGGATCGAGAAGCAATACGAAAAGGAGCAATTTATTGAAAGGTCATCTTTTCCACTTCACATATTTTATGTGTGTGCAGCTGTCTGGTTTGTTTGGGTGGTATATAAAAGCAATTTAAAGATCGCCACATAACTTTAGGTAAGGCATGACTCACAGGGGAAAAAAATATATCAAATATTCTTGTGGATTCAGATAATGGATCCAAATACATAAGACTTGAAATTTCCCACCGGACTCTCATGTATTTGTTTAATTTTAAGTTTACACTAGAAATTATTTATGAAAGGCTCAGCAGTTGCCTGCTCTGTCGCTTTCTCTTTCAAACAACATCACATTTGCCGATCTGAAGATAATGTCAGGCTTATCTACTCTATATGTCACAGTTAGTAAATGGGGAATTATTGAAAGGTTCATTACTGACAAGATTCCGCTGTAATGGTGCCTATGTTGTAGCGTACATTGAATATACCATTCACAATTGTCTGTAATTGACTGGTAGTGGGTACAGGGTGCCCCCCTGCCTTTCATTCTAGTGCTCGACATGAACTTTATGACGATAGAAGTGTTGTTTTTCCAGAACTGACTGGAAGTTAATGGTCCCTATTATAATGTTAATGCTAATGGTTCGCACTGAACGAGCCACACAGGTTGTCTGGGTCAATGCTGTTCCACTTGGGTCCTGCTAATGTTAATAAGGCGCATCTCTTATTGTTGCCAACTGTCAAACAAATCAAGACAGTGCATCACCTGTCTGTGGAATTGGACTGAACATGATAGCAAACAAGTTACTCCCCTTTAATCTGTGTCAAAAGCTCCATGAATGAGATCAAGGAGCATGGAGACGCCATTCCTGACATGATTTGTACACGCCGTTCGTCCACATAGGCACAGTGACGCAAAAGGTTTGGGAAATCTAGTCGTAAATCAGCATCAACTGGCACGCAACGGATAAATCAGATCATTATACTGCAAGCTCTCAGGAGCTGCCAATCCCTTGTCGTTCTTCTCTGAACACTGCATAATTATGGCATCCAACAAGACCAGAATTCAGAAGTGGGTTCAAAAATGAATTATTACAGTCTGCTAAGAGCCTGTAGCAGACCATAACCCCATATAGGATGGGTGTAAAACAAGTTTCATCAGTATGGACACTCTAGTTTTAAAGGTATCGTAAATTTAAAGAGAATTACTTTCTGATGAATCAACCAATCAAATACTGTACAGCAAATCTTTGAAACATTGTCAGCTTGTACACTTTTTTATGTAGTTCTTTCCATTTTGAATGTCCCCCTTCAGTACGTTTTAGTCATTTGTCTTACTGTTTTTGGACCTCGCCGGTCAGGATTGGTCTGTCTCTTTCACCTACAACTCAAACTGCCTGAGGACACAGCATTTGCACAAAACTGTGTTCATCTCTCATTTAGACCTACCAACCTCTCTTGTCTCATTTCCTAATTCCCTCAACCTTCCTGCCTCAACCTAGCACAATTCGTTCATTGATAGTAAGAAATGTCTCTCCGAGCCAAGACGTTTTCTCTACTGGGCTTTGTGACCTACCCCTTTCCGTTTGCTTGTACAATATTTTTCGATTTGCCTTTGCATGAATTTTTGATGTAACCAAAGACCTTCGGAGGAAAGAAAAAAGGTGCGGTGCAGGATGGAGGGCAGAGAACCGCTCCCTCCACTCCCCCCGATGAGACAACTCAAAAAAACAAATACTGATTGTAAGTGCAACTAACTGAACAGCACAAGTCCGAATCAGAGAGAATGTTTGCACGCTGTATGCAAATGCATTGTATCGTCGGACATAACCATTAGCTAAGGCGGATGCCCTTGAACTTTGGTCTGCGCCAACAGGTATCACCACCCTCTGATAGTAATTATATAGAGAGGTCTATGGCAGGTGGCAAAGTGCTGAGCTTCATTTACATAAATCTGCATGTGTCACCGGGCCTGGCTTCAACCTCTGGCATTTAGAATGAACCACGCAAACATTCAACTATTTGTTTATTTATTGACTTTCTTTCTTACTTACTTGCTTACAATCGAACAAAACTGCTGTTGGAATGTAAAATGATATAAATGTGTTTTAAGAAGCTCTTTTCATAAGGTGACTGTTTTTATTTGTGCTACCAGTTTCCTCGCAAAGGTACATGTTCAGTCCACCCCTGACCCCTGCACCGACCCACCCTTTTGTTAAATTGACACTGGCAGTGCGGTATTAATTCAAGTGTTTGGGGTATTTTAACTGTTGGGTTTCTTTTGTTCGCACACTCGTCTCGTTTGGTGTTTTATCCGAACGAAAAAAAACGTAAAATTCTCAGAAAAAGAAGACAAGATGAACACCACAGCACTATGGATTAAGTGTTAGAGCCGTTTTAAATATTAGATAGCTCACTGAAATATTAGATACTTACCTGTACAATAAGATGAGCCTTTATTTGTCCCCCAATGGGGAAATTTGTAATTGGAATTTGTTGGAACTCAGACTGTTGTACAAGCACATGCAAATATGAGATGTTGTTACCGAATATTATTTTAATGCTTAGTGATGTGTTTGTGTTAATTGTATGAAAATCTTTTTTTCTTTTTTTATATTCTGTATGCATGTATTTTACAGTATATGTTGCAAGGAAAGTTATCTGGTCTGCAGATGAATACACTGGGAATGTACGTTGAGGAGTGCAGTCGCAGTGGCGGAAGTATGTGGTGGACAATGCTGGCCGTGGTCGGAAGACATTGAACCGGAGCTCGGCCAATGGTCTCCATGCTAAACAATGATTTCTCAGCCATGTGTGTTCCGTAGCCAAGGCATACCTCAAATCTCTTCTCATTTGGCTACGCCCCAGCGCATCAGGAAGAGTTTTTGTCTCCAATTTGTGTTATTCTGCGGCAGGGAAGAAGATGGGTCACTTCCCCAACAGAGAGGAGGTGTGTATTTTTTGTATCTTGTTCAAAACAAAATGAGTTAACATTCAAGAACAGTGCAGTCGTGACAGCATGTCATGCGGATGCATGTGCAAAACAGCATGTTCATGCATGTGCTGGCATTTGCAGGGTTCTGTCCACAGCCTGTGAGCAGAGGGACCCCCACAGTGGGAGGTGTTTCTGCTGACGGAAACATATTCCAGGTAATGGAACCACTCTGTCGTCCCGCAGTAGAGCACTAAAGCAGAACTGAGCTCTGGCTCCTACTACACGCTTCACTGGGCCTCCAGATGACAAAACGGTTCACCGAGTGACTAAAATCAAACAAAATAAAGTTTAAAAAAAGGTGGATGGAAATGATTGGAGGTGGAAGAATTACTTTTTTCTGCGTAGGTCGGAAATGTTTCTTGAGAAAAAAACAAAAAAAAAACAAAAAAACAACTGCTTGTAAAAGCTGGAGACCATAAAGGATTCATCTGACTAGACGCAGTACATTATTTAAGTAGAAAACATCGTGTGCATTTAAACGCAGTCAATTATGCTCACAGAGGAATTAAAATTCTGCTTATGCTTCGGCTCCCGCAAGAATTGAAATTCTGCTGGTATCACGTACTAAAAGGATAGACAACAATGTTCCAAGGGCCCACAGAAAAGCTGCGCAACTCGGCAGATCCAAACAGGAATGCACCATCACTAAAATTCACACCCACACCTTGAGCGATTGAGGCCTGCACATCTACCAATGCTCTGCAACAAAAAAACTACAACGCTGTATCGGGTTTTGTGGCTCCACATACAGCATCCATCAATGCATCCATTTTCTTCCGCTAATGTAGAATTGGGTCGCAGCGGCAGCATTTAAAGCAGGGAAGCCCAGACTTTCCTCTCACTAGCGATTTCGCCCAGTTCTTCCCGGGGGAGTCAGCCGGGAGACATAATGTCGTCACTTCAGCGTGTCCTGGGTTAGTCCCCGGGGCCTCCTCCTAGGTGAATGTGTACGGAACACCTCACCAGGACTGTCCTGGCTCCATTTCTGTCCATTCTCTACACCTCGGACTTCAGCTACGTCACTCCAACCTGCCACCTTCAGAAGTTCTCTGAGGACTCTGCGATCATCGGACTCATTATGGACGGACATGATCGGGAGTACAGGGGACTGACGGGAGGACTTCGTGGACTGGTGCCTGCAGAACCACCTCCAGATCAACCTCAGGAAATCTAAGGAGCTGGTTGTAGATTTCTGCAGGAAACAGTCTTCACTTGCACCTATGAACATCCAGGGTACGGACATAGAGAGGGTGACCTCCTACAAGTACCTTGGTGTTCTTCTCAAGAATAAACTAGACTGGTCTAACAACACAGACGCTCTGATCAGGAAGGGGCAGAGCCAGCGCTTCCCGCTCAGAAAACTGAGGTCTTTGGAGTTCAGGGGTCACTCCTTAAGACCTTCTATGACCTGTGGTGGTTTCAGCCATTCATTATGGCATAGTCTGCTGGTCAGGCAGCATCTCAGCCCGGGACAGAGAGAGACTGGACCGACTGGTCAGGAGGGCCAGTTATGTCTTGGGCTACTCCCTGACATTTGTTTGTCTAAACCGCATTATAGTATGGTAGCAAACGATAAAGATGATCTACATTTTTTTTTTTGCATCACTTAGCAAGTACAACTGGCTACAGTATACTGCTGATTTCCCTAGAAACACTTCTGTTACTAATATCATTAAATATATCTTATATCATGCCACGTGCACCATTTTCGCACTCAAATTGGCCGAGGTAAGACAAGTATGCCGCTCTCTCTCAAAAGCCACATGAAAATCACAAAACTCAATGTTAAAGTAGAAGGGTTCCGCTATGTCACAGGTGTCAAAGTCCGGTCTTCGAGGGCCGGTGTCCTGCATGTTTTCCATCCCTCCCTGCTGAAACACACCTGATTCAAATGATCAGGATCACCATCAGGCTCCGATAGAGCTTACCGATCATTTGAATCAGGTGTGTTTCAGCAGGGAGGGATGGAAAACATGCAGGACACCGGCCCTCGAGGACCGGACTTCGACACCTGTGCGCTATGTTGATTAATCCATTATTAAAGTTATATTGCCTGATTTTAGGACTGTTTTTAAATTGCGAGGTGACATTTTGGAGCCATTGTCCATCAATGGACAGAGCTAATATTGCTAATGCCGTTTAGCGGGCAACCTATCTATTTTATTTCTGACCTTCAGAAAGAAGAGCCAGCGAGGACGTTGGAGTCGCACACTGTGCACATTGTCGTTTTTGGACACATATGGCCAGATTGTGATGTGGCCGTGAGATAAATAAACGGCCAGACCAAATTTGACTCATCCCTCGTAATCATCCAGAACACAACCCAGAGCAAAAGTGAATGGGTTATGCAAGTTTCATAGTTTGTTCTGACTTCTGTACATACCAGTAATCTAACATGTCTCTCTCATTACAGGAATCAATTATTCAGTGATGGTGATGGTTGCGATGAATTATGTCCACGTACATACAGTCATAATTATTGTCTGAACATGGACATCATTCATCACTGGGCCACCCTCTTTTATATGTCATTGCATTATGAGAAACCTTTGCAATCAAGGTGATGTATTTGCAGCCGCACCTTGTATCCTGCACTATGATTTCATATTATCCTCATTAGACCTGCTCTCCAAATGGGTAATTGCAAGAAAGTTATAGTTTGCAGAATACCAGTGGGGATACAAACTTTCTTAATCACATCTGAGCTCTTTACAGTATCTCCTCGATTAGATTCTCTTAAAATATGAGTCGCAATGAGGCCTGCAATGTGCGTTAGAACTCCACCATGCAGACATTTTGGAATGCAGTATCATATGAGTGTTCATTTCCGAATCAGAATTAGAATCATCTTTTATTGGCAAGTATGTAGAACACACAAGGAATTTGTCTCCGGTAGTTCAGGCTACCCTAGTATTGCACTACCAAGCAACTACGATCAACAAGAACATGACATATAAGTGGCGAAAGACTTTCCATAATTGTACCATTGTGCAGCAGTACCACCCAATGACAGCTCTGCGAAAATGTGCAGAGTATCGAGCAGAGCTCAAGACGTGATCAGTGTTTCAATACAATACCATGACGATTGTGCAGTTGATGCAGATAATCGCGGCACCATTTTTTTTTAAGTGACCAGTAGCAGTAGCTGTAGTACAACTTTCGGTGTGCAATTATACAGAAGTCCTTGAGCGCTTTAAAGTGTCTAGTGCTGTGGAATATTGATCAATGACAATTGTTTATGTATGGAGTGGAGCTTCACTGATCATTGCTGTTCCACAGGGGTGTGCAAAAATGCAAAGGACCACTATAGATTTGAGTTACTGACCTTTTAGAAGCGGCAGGCCTTTCTGGTATGTTTGCCTGTATGCCACTTGGTATTGTTTGACCTGGAAGCCAGGCACGCAGCCCTCACGGTGCCCTTCCTGTCGTCCACCAGCAAAAGTCTGCAAAAGATGGAGAAGTTAGATTTGAAAAAAATCTTGTTGTGCTCTTACTTAAACTACAAAATAGCTCAATTTTCCAATAAGCAAAGTTATAGTGAGGAGCACAGCCTCTCAGTCTCAGGGGAATTACTGTCAAAGAGGTTCTGTTTATGCTAATAAGCTAGGCCTCACTGTGTACTTTTGTAAGTGGATTGGAGGGATGTCAGTGCACTCTCCTGAGGGTTGTCTCACTGTTGGCAGCACTTCCTGCTGCTGCAGCGAGAGAAGCTTCACTGTAACTTAAGCTTTATGAAAGGCAGCTTGAGATATCCGAATTAATTATATGGGGGCCTCTGATAAGAGCATCCCACATAGTGAGCCGCACTCGTTATCAGAGGATGTGGGTCAAGAGAATAACCACAAGCTATTTTTATATTGACAACAGGCTACCTTTTGGCATCTTTGTACCATTTAAAGAACATTGCTTCAGGGGAGGGTGCACTTTGAAACGCTGCCAAATTTGGCAGCTGTACCGCAGATACTACAGTTCTAAACTTGTGATACGATTAATATGCAGAATAACCTTAATAGAAAGAAATTTGACATTGTAAACTTTGCCATTTAGAACATACAAAGTAAAGGACAGTGTTAAAGGCTGGTATAATACTGTTCTGATCTAGTGATCTGCACTGTTTGTCACCCTTCAGTTAGCGACCACAAGAGAGGAGCTGCAGTTAGACGTCAATGAAATGGGATAGAAGAACAGTATCATAAACTGTGTCATATCAAGGAAGAATGAATGCTAAATCCTGGATGTCTTCCACTGTCCTGGCTTTAATTTGTTGCAATTTTGTTTGCTGAAATATTGTGTTGCACTGCTATGATGTCTCATTCTTCATGTTTTTGATCCAGCTAGAGCAGCACCGTCCACAAACCCGTTGATGGCAAAAGATGCCGGCTAAGTGTTTGCATTGTGGCAAACAGAAGAAAGGTATTTTTTAATGTATATCCAGTCACCTAAACGCAACACTAAGTATTATTAAATTTTCCTTCCAAGCACAAACTAAATCATCACATCATAGTCTCATTCACAGGGACTGACCTGGGCCAATATTTTGAGCTGCCTTTATTACACAGAGATCCTGTGATAACAAACAGAACTCATAAGAAAGAAGCCTTACATTTTTTTTGTAAAGGAGCCAGCGAAGGCATGATAATGCCGCAGCTGTACATGCTTTTACAAAACAGCTTCTCAGAATCAGACAATTAGATGCAGGATTATGTCAGCCTCTTGTGTGTGAAAATGCTCATCAGAGAGAGTTATTGCGTTCAAGCACAGGGCGAGAGAAACTGGTCTAAGATGATTCTTCGTGCTCTATCATCGACATAGGAATCATTAAAATAAATCAAAATATAAACTAATTAACTCAAGTGATTCTTCCCCATCGTCAAATAAATGTAGTCACATACAACAATATGGTCCATTGTGTACTCACAATACATTCAGGGAGGTTTGGAGACATCTAACCGAAGTGGCATATTGCTGACATTTGCCCTGTTCTCGGCTTGACAGACACATAATACATCAGACAAGTTAGAATAATTCCATGTGGGCTCTCTGTAAGTGTGTCTATGTGGTGAACAAGCGCTGGCAGATGTTCAGCAATGGAGGTCAGTGCATGTTCATGTTATGTCCCGGCAATGTAATCACAGCACCCAGGCAACCTGTTTTTTTTTTTTTTTTTTTTGTATTTTTCCAGGTAGCATAATTTTTTTGTGTAGGGCTTCCTGAGCATCCGGAGTGAGATACATGTCACAGAAAAGGGATTTTTTTTTTTTTTTTTAACGAATGCATCAAGAGATATTAATGTATGTATACATGTGCACATTTCTCTGCAGATCACAACACACACCACCTTCAAATTGTCACACGTAATTGATGTGGTAAATATAATCTAGACTCAGTTACTCCTAGCTAGGCAACTAAAAATGTTAATGTGGGTGTTTTTAGGGGAAAAAAATAGAATTTCAGACTGAACATTATTTCTCCATCAGAAAAAATGGAAGGCATTAAAATGTGAAGGTTGTGCATTCCCAGTGTGACACAATCAACTACTCCTTTATCTCAATCATTCTCCTGCCACTCGGAGGTTCACCTGTTTCCACATGAAAGAATAAATCACGTATTTCGTGGATCTTATTTCTTAGTGACAGGTCTTTGTCAGGGTTATCTTTCAGTGTATTTATCCTCTCCAATTTCCAGTCCAAAAGAATAACTGTGCCCAAACCACTTTCAAGGTGAATAAATCCTAAGCAGTCATACTGAGTAGACGAGCTTCAACTCTGAGTTCAAGACTTAGTCAAAATAAAATTTTACTTTCCGATAACTGCTATCTACTGTTAATTAACACTGTCTGATATTGGCCAAACAGACCATCGATCGACAGAACAAATTATTAAAGGGGAAATCAACCCCCAAATTTTCTTTACAAGACTATATTCTATGCAGCCCCACTTGTCTAAACATGGCATTCTGATTACCGTAACATTGTGTATGTCGAATATGAGTCAAGGAGTAATATCCAGCCGCTTTGGTCCATCTCAGGGAGCAGCCATTTTGTCAGTTCCTGTCAACTAAAAATGACATCAAAGTTGCTCAGGGCTCAGATAATGTCCAATCATGGTTCAGCTTCCGAAAGCAGGTGAGCCGTGACTGGAAGTGATGTCACAACTACAGTAGTGTGTTCCTTGTAGATGGCACATCAGAATAACCGTGGTTTGTGAAAAATGAATCGGCAGGAAATGCAACTGTGTCAACATCAAAGGTACAAGTGCAGATTAATTTTCACCAATTAAACTGTCTCCCCTGGCTGTCATGAGCCAACCAGACACTCGCCTCGAGTCAGCAGGGTAGAGCGTCAGCCATTTGCTGGCTAGAAAAGTGGATCTAATCGATGTGTTACTAAATATCAAAATCTGTCTGGATTACTTAGTTGGGGAAACAGGCTGGAAAGGTTTCACATCACATTCCCAAGAACTCACACACTCGTGAGAGTGAAAACACAGAAAAATTGTGGCCCTGCAGGTGTGCATAGATGTGATATTTAAAAAAAAAATGCATAAATGGATTTAAGTAAACAGCATCAGATTAAAAAAATAAAAATTAACATTTAAATTATAATGAAGCTTGGACATCTTGGGTTGGGTTCCCCTTTGAATTCAAACATGTCTTTAGACTTATAATTCTACAAAACTCTGTATTTTCTTTTTTTCTTCTTTTTAGTGTTTTGTAAAAATTTAAGTTAAAGTGAGGATTCTTCCGAATGGAATTAAAAAGATGTAAAAGCTAAGTTTATGAGCTCAAATATTTTTGCAGACTCCGGAAAACGGTGTAATTAAATTCAGTCGATTAAGAGGGTGCTTGAGGCTGAGGTTATAATTGTTGTCCACTGAGAATTCCACACACATACCCACAACTGCTGCGTGGGACCAGAAGTGGGATTCTTGGTGTTCTCTGAGGGTTTAAACAAAAAGATGACTGATTTTCATTGTATTAATATGTGCAAATTAATCTCAATTCTGCTCTGCGCTGTTGTTGTCCAATTCTAATGCATGGGCACCACCGAGACTTCGGTTCGACTGGTGGGAAACTACGAGGCTTTGGCATACAAAAACAATATTTGTCCAACAGGCATAATTATCATGTAAATAGATGATGGCAGTTACGTCTAGTTAAGTAAATATACAGGCATTTAGCAGCATGTGGTGAACAGTTATAAAACCCAATGGAGCAAACACCAAACAAAACAGTAATCACTTGGATTGAAATAATTGGAAATGTTTTCTAGTTAAAATGTTATTCAACAAATGAATTACTCTTTTTTTTCTATAACTGTTATCGTTCTTATTATCAACATTACTGAAAAATAACAATTTGTCATTTAAAAAAAAAAGTCATTAAGCACTAGGTAAACGCAGTACCTTTTCATTACCTGCTCAGCACAATTTTCACATGGTCCAAGTTAAAATGACATGTTAAACAGATTTGTCCAACCAAATTTAAAGACCCTTGACAAGAAAGTGACTGTGTCAGCCTTCATATTGAACCATTTACATGTGGAAGAAACACATATTTCCACTTGCTGACAATCGTGCCGGTGTTGAGTTTACGTCAGCCCTCTAATTGCACCCACGGAGAGGTCATTGCTCAAGGGCACTTGAAGGCATGCTTCATTATCCACAATAAAATCTTTGTACTTGGAATATAAAAGGACAATTCTCGCTGCTACGCGAATGAGAAATGACGGAATCATAGGAACACTCAAGTCGGGAAATGAATGATGCATACAAAAGGGCGCATCTGATGCTGTCGACTGATCTAAACTCTGAGTCAGCGGATGGGCTCATCGGCTCACAGCCTGGCATTTAATTTATCTTATGTGAGAAGATACACGTCGGGTAATTAGGCCAATGGCTTACAAGAGCACTTGGTAAATGTTGCATGAGAAGAAATCACCTCAGTGGTTGATTTAACATCAAGTTGGAACAAACCACATGGCTTGATATGTGTTAATAAACCAAAGGAAAAGGCTCAACTGGCTGTTCCTGGTAATGCCAACGTATGGACAGATGCAAAAAGTATGAATGGAAGTTCATATAAGAAACAATTATGCAGTCTGCCAAATTCCCAAAATGGTGGACACCAGCACCGGGACGAAAATGTCAATGTACATTGAGCCCATGTGCACCTGTCTACCCAGATTGGGCCCAGAACCTTAAAGATGCAAACGCCGGTGTCCACATTCCAACTTCAAAATGGTGATCTTTACCATCTTTATATCATCCGCAACTAGAGGTGTTCTTGCACTATCTTAAACGTACTTTGCATGCATCAGTCTCCTGCTTATACACCAGTTAGTCAGTGAATGCCCCCCTATTGTAAAATGTGTGCCTTGCCTGCACTGAAATTAAAGGGAATGAGAGGAGCTGCTTCCACCTGCTGGGAAGCAAGTTATCTGTGTTCATGCTCACTATGGCACAAATACCCGTTTTTAACTGCATGTGTCTGCGAAAATACCCCAAAAAAGAAAACTCCCTCCATGAGCACCCTGCTTTGCGCCAGACTTGCACGGGCACAACAATAGTGCCCAATGTGTTCAACTGATGATTGACAATCCAATCTCTAAAAATCCTGGTGGGCCGGGCTGGTTTATGGTTCGCTAGTGGCTCCTATTCCAGCCTGCAAAACCTTTTGGTTTGTTGTAAAATCACCAAAGAATATGCATTTGATGGTCCTACGTGTCATACAGTAATCCCTCGTTTATCGCGGTTAATGGGGACCAAAACCACCTGCGATAAACGAAAATCCGTGAAGTAGCGAGCCCCCCCCCCCGTATAGGTACATGTACATGTGTATGAGTAGAAAAAATATTTATAAGGCCAAATTTAATGGTATTCATGCATGTAGAAGTAAAGTTTGTAGTAATTAACATTACTTAATGCTGTATTCTAATAGATTTAAACATGTATGAATCACAAAATACAGGAAAACAAAATACAGTAAACATATACATGTAGTACTGTATATGTTGCTCTATGTGACTCGCTGTTGTTTTGCTAACTTTCGCTGCTTCTCGCGGACTGTTTGCGGACTTAAATTTTTATTTTTTATGAATATGTTTGAAAAAATCCGCGATGCACTGAAGCCGCAATAAACGAACCGCGAAATAGCGAGGGAACACTGTATCGCCTTCTTGCAGGCCATTTTATCTATCCATCGATCGATCGATCGATCGATCAATCGAACGATTGATCGATGGATAGATAAAATCTTTTATGAGACGTTTAATGTACCCATTGTTGTGTGGGAATCTTGAATTTAGCCTCAGATTGCTGTGTAAAGTCCCAGAAGTGGTTGGAATCGGTTTCAAATAAGAGCGCGGACAGGAAGTGCTGTGCTACCTGCCTAAATATTATCTGGTGTGGTGGACGTAGTTGCCTTTCCCAAGGGCACCAAAAAATATTTATTATTTATTATTTACATTGCTACAATCATTTCGGTAACCCACTACTCAACTATACACAACCAATAGATACCTAATGCCCTTGAACGCACAACAAAATAATTTTCCATTCATAGTATTTTCTGTTGCAAATTATGAGTCTTAATCAAGTATGTAATACTTCTAAAATGACCAAGAAAAACTGCCAGTATTGCTGTCCACAGCCCCCGTGTATCTTTATTGAGTTGCATTCCCCATGTGTGTCTCTCTGCATGCATGCAGGCAGTGTTTGTCAGCAGCCCAGCAAGGCAACCTGCCAACAATCTGGCATTTTATCCAGCCACCACCGCTTCTTCTCTACTCAACAACTCCTCAATCGCACTTCACCTCTGACCTGTTCATGTAAATGTCAGTGCAAATGCCTGAGCATTGGCCTGCAAAGATATTTCCACACGCCGAGATGCAGAGGGCGAGAGAGAATTGATCAGGCTGCGCCTCGAACATATGCGGCCGTCAGGTCAGCCAGGCATGGAGCATCTGAGTCATGAAACCATGTGGTCCCTGGCATGGGCTACCGAACCTTGACTGTACCTGCTGGGCCTGTAGAACAACCATAGAGTAGTAAATACACAAACGGACCTGTGAAAGGGAAAATCAGAGCAAGGGGGAGAAGAAAAAAGTATCACTGCTGCTAATGGATGCGAGTGGTATTCATAGCAAATAGACTGTTTAACATTAAAGGGAAAGTAAATACAGGGCAACAAAGCTACAGATAAGTGCAGGAGTGAGGGTGTACATTCACCTTTAAGTCAAGCCCTGTTAAAAACCTATACTCATCAGCAATATGGTAACATGATCCGAAATTTTAAAAAGTTACATCACTGTCAATTAATACAACACTAAGAAGTGTCCAGGCTGGTGCGCCGATATTATAAAATGCTATAAATAAAGTACTGTAGGTAACCTGCAGAAAGAGAGCAGACGATCTTATTGAAAATCTAATATCGCATCAAAATGACACAGTCACTGTAAATCGAATACAAACACAATGCAATTATAATTACAATGTTTTCAAAATCTGGTTGACCTCATTTGCAGCTACACTTTATGAATGAACATATCATTGCGTTGCCTTTTGTCCAATTCTTAAGAATTATTATAATTTTTCCTAACTTGAAAAAGAAGTGTGTATTTGATTATGAGTTATCTTGGTTGAAAAATGTCAATAGACAATTTTCCTTTCCGGCTCAGCATACAATTTAATAAGTAAAGTGAAAATATCTATAATCATACCTGCTTATTGATTATTTGATTTCTTAGCTGTTCGGAGGAACTGGAGCTAATTCCGGGGAGAGGAGCTGGGTAAATTCAAGACCGAGCAGCTGTCACCGCCAAGGCGCACGCTGTGTCTTCAGGTAAAGGAAAAGTGCATGTTTTGGACAATAGGTGGAAACTGGAGTGTCTCCGAGCCCACGCAAGCACAAGGACAACATGCCAACTTCACACAGACAATCCACAGCCGAGATTCAATTAGAGAGCCTTCTCGCTTTGAGGCACCACAGAAGCTCTAACCACTCTACTCCAATCAAAATAATTCATTTGGATCGGAAATAACACTCGCAATTCACTGTCTGATGGCAGAACAGGTACAAAGTAAAATAGTTTCATGTTGAATTCAAGAAAAATGGGATACATAAAACGTTCCAGTCAATTTCTATTAAGAGATCTGAGGCTCTCTCAGCTGAGTTAACAGCCAGAACACTTCCCCAGCACATAAAAAAATGCCTCCTCTAACAGAGCATTGGCTCACAGGTAATTGGCCTGCTGATTAATTCAAAGCACCTGAAAAGCTTCCCGGCCCAGACGGGCACATAATGTGGACTCATCTCGCACCACTCCAGAAACGGATTTTTACTTGGAAACTTTTACTATTTCCAAGCTACTCAAGCAGACAGCGTCCATTGGCATGCAAATTCATCATCCCTGAGGGGGTTGTAAAGTTGCGTGCTAAGTGAGCCGGCAGAACCCTGACAGTATCATCTCCTCAGCGTCAGTCTGCTCAAATCCCTTTTCTAGTTGACAAGCTTGTCAATATTTCTACCTCACGGACACACATCTTTTCGCTGCACATGAGCGGGCAGAGAGGTATGAAGTGAAGGCAAAGAAAACAACAAGAGCGTCAGTTGCAGACACCAGCTGCTATCCAACAGAACTCATTTGAATGCACTTTGCCTCCTCCCTGTTGAGGTTTGCCATGTCAGTCTAAACACTTTCAGCTTTACTTCAATGACATGCTCAGTCACCTTGAAAGGGCTATTTGTCTCAGATTCACAAGGTAAAGAGAGTTAAAAAAAAAAAGTTTCATATCCTATTTGAAGACTCACTCTCATCTCATTTTTTGGGTGTGTTGTGTCTTTCAGGGCACCTCAAAGTTTTGCAAATGAGGCATTTGACCGTGACGGTGACAGGTAGAAGCCTTAACGGCTGAAGAGCAGTCGTGAGCTCTAAACAAAGCTACGCCGACAAGAAGTGTAATCATTCTCAATTGTCGTGAATGCGAGCCAATTGGTGAAATTGGACACTATCGCCGTTTCTTTCGGCGGCTGCAAATTGTGATACAATTCAAGTTGGGATGCATTACATCACAAGCCTCACGCTTAAACAAACTTATCAGAGTATTGAGCCAGCCGGTGATTCACTGAGGTGAAGATAAAGAATAATGAAAGTCCACATCAGACTTAAACTTGCTTTATCCCTCACGTGACGCATGCCTTCAATTCTTGTTCAGCCTGGGGGCATGCTGCAAACAGATTTATCATCGTTGTGACTTGACATAAGCTTGGCTAATAATGAAGGATCCTTTTGCCGATAAAATTCAGCACTATTCTTTTAAAGTACCCAACGAACGGTAATACTCAGTCATCCTGGCATTCTCCATTGAGCACCTTGTTTTTTTTTTTCTCTTGACCTATGCTTGCTCCTCTCTCTTACAATTTGTTTTCCATCTCAAATTGTTATTCAATGTTGTCTGACTGTGACTGCCTTATTCTCTGCATTTCCTTTCGCGTACTGTTAAAAAAGAAAACTATTTTTAAAGAAACAGATCTGTAACTCTACAAAACTCAAGTAAAAGTGTTACTTGAGCTTAAGATCAAACTTCCCTTATTTACTTTATACGAGCAATGGCAAACCAATCACGGTTGCTTGTTAGAAATGAATGCAATAATTTGAGTAGGTAGCTTCTTCGAGCCTTTTGCCACTTTCTTGCTAAGACCACCCAACAAAAAACAATTTCACTGGAAGGGGGCCAGATCATGCTAAATCAACTTATGAGCTTTTAGCCATGTTCAAATGCTTATTCCTCACCAAAAACACTCCCAAAGTGGGGTTCTCTTTTCGGAGCACCGGGCCCTCCCAATCCAAGAAAACGACTTGGTCGTCACTTTTCTGCATCACAAAGTCATGCGATTATAGACATCACCATGTTTTCCTTGTTCAAATCTGCCTATTTTCGAAGGCTCTGTCCTGTCTTGTACAAGTCAGGCATTGCTCACGCTGCCCCCTTCCTCAGTTAGGTGTGCCAAAATTGTCTTTTCACTAACCGAGGTGGTACTTCTAATATTTGTTGTGTCTATTTTTTATGATAAGAGGAGTTTCTGGTGTATTTTGAAAAAGTACTTCCTCGTACTGTAGAACCATTTGCCATCAAAGTATGATGATGATGATATGCTTGCTTTTATGTTTGTCAAGTAGTTCTATGATGACTTCATTGCACATATTAAAATCATGTGTTTACTGAAACGTACTAAATATGTCATACGCGTATCATAACCTCACCATCATGACAACGATAATTAATGTGGCAAGAAACAACATTAATGCAGAACACATTTGAGCCATTAAATACAATCCCATATGGACGTTTTGGACCTAATGCAAATGAGCATGCCTCATTACATCCCTTTATCTCTTGCTTTGGTGTGATGTCTGAATCCGTTTTCTGCATAGCTTTGTGTTCTTTTAGTCTGTTGTCTAGAAAAATCATTCAATTGCTCGCATGATGAAAATCATGAAAAAATATGAATGAATGAATTAGACAGGAAATACTGGGCTACACACACGTCAGCTCCAAAGTATACCTCCCATAAAATGGCAACTCGAAATGGCTCTAATGTCTATTCGACTGATCATTGCAATTTCACAAAGTCAATTGAAAACATTTTTTCTGACACATCGCGATAATTCCATTCTTTTGATGGATTGTCAGAAGGTCTGCTCCTAACCTGATTTCAGAAAGAATAGGAAACAACATTTTCAAATTTAGCCCCTACATCCAATCCTATTTGATTCTGACAAAAGTGCACAATACATTGGGAATTGTATTCCTGGCCGCTTTCCATCTGGGGGATCACATTCAGCAGTGACACAGAATTGGACAAATTATTCTGAAGCATGCGTTGCTGTCTGGCTCCACTGCCCTTGAAAGACATAAAACACTATGAGTGAATATGTTATGCAGGGTCTCATATTGGTTTGTTTGCCTCTCCCCGTGAGTAATTCAAGCACATCTCCTGTAGGAAAATACAGACGTACGACTCATCCCATAGGGAAGGGTCTCAGCCCTTGCGGAAGCAGTAAAACCATGCAGCGCTGAGGTTCAAAAAAATACCATCAACCATTTTAATCAAAAGAACTGATGAAATTTATGAGACCATCGGTTAATGTCAGGTTTTTGCCACAGCTGCTTGGGTATTTGATCCCCACAAAATTACACAATAATCTGTCTTCTGCAAACCAGTTATTTGTCACAGAGGCAAACAGATGAGTGCTGTGACTTTAAGAAAGTCAGACTGACCCAATCTAGCTAATTAGTCATGGCTCCAAATAATTTGAGTTTTTGACACCGGTCCTTCTCAAGCCGAAAATATGTGCTTAGCGACTAGTGGACATCGAGCTCAAAAAGTCAGATGACAAGTTGACAACCCCTCTTTGGGATTTTGAATTTCTTTACCAAATTATTGAACTTTGATTGAAATGGTGATTTATTGTGGTGTATTTATTTGATGCAAATATATTGATTGCCACGGAATTGCAATGTCATCAGTATTATTGATGGTGAAAGAGAATACTAAATTCTATTATATGCATGCCTAGATGGGGCTTTTGGGGGGGATGTTGCATGTCACTGATAACGTATTACTGCGGGTGTTCAAGAGTCCTACTTATTTTGGATCTTTCTCACTAGGGACCTTGAGCACCTCGATGGTAGGTCAACTGCCGTGGACCGGCATGCATAAGAGACACAGCTTTATATTAAAGTTGATGACGCTTTCAGTGCTAAAACGGCAGTCTTTCTCAACTCTAAATGGACTTGAAGGTTTCTTCAGCACGGCAAGGTGGAGCTGACACCTTCCCAAGGTTGTCTCCTCTTCATTTCCAATTACTGTACAAAGAACCCAGAGCTCAGGGCTCCATTATAAACCGAGGTGTGCGTGTGTGTGTGTGTGTGTGTGTGCGTGTGTGTGTGTGTGTGTGTGTGTGTGTGTGTGTGTGTGTGTGTTTAGAGTAAAGTTTTGCCTTTTAGTCATTTCTATCAATTTAAGCAGCCCAGCAGTTTAATTTTACATTGCATGAATATCACAAGGATTAATCTCTGCCAGTGGCTACAAATCTCTTTTCGACTCTCATACCACAAATTCGCTTCAACATTCTTTCAAATTTTTCATTACAATGTCAGGTGACTCGGAGAATTGTCAAAGAGTTTGCCACACGCACACATATACGCACACACTAACAGTTATTCCAATTCAATTTTGAGAAGGCAATGTAACCAATCCCAGGCAGCAAATTGAGGAGATATCAATTGAAGGCCTATTGTCCCTGTGGCCATGTTGGAGATGGGGTGAGGACTAGTGTCGGAAATAGGGAGGGGTAGTGTTATGGTTCAAGAGTTTTGATTTGGCAACACAATTGTGGGTCTGATAGAATTTTATTGCTTGACAATAAATTCAATGTAATAACCGCTGTGCAGGTCTGCATGCCTAAGACGGCATGGGGGGGGGGGGGGGAGGAGAGCAGAGAGTGGAAAAGCACAGGCGAGTTGGATAAATAAAAAGTGGAAGGAGACCGAGAAGAATTGCATCATGAAAAGATATTCCATTTGATTCCAACGATTAGAATAACAAAGTGTCATTGGAACACTGATTTCTGATCCTTAAAAGTCGGTGCTTCTTTTCAAGGTGAAGCCTGAGTTCCATTTGTACTTATCCATTTGTAAAATTTTAAATTGGAATGCTCACTGAAGTCGGAGATCCCACATCACCCCCGATCTGGCTTTCAAAGTGGAAACAAGTCGATGGCCCTGTAATAATCTGTTTATTGTCAATTCGGAATAGCTTTTGTCAAACTAAATCAGCCATATACTGTACGTCTTATTGTCATGGTGTGTGTGAGTGTGTGTGTGTGTGTGTGTGTGTGTGTGTGTGTGTGTGTGTAAGATAAGATAAGAAAACCTTTATTGTCTCACAATGGAGAAATTTGCAATGTACAGCAGCAAAGTCCGGAGGGAAGAAGTAGAAAAAGTAGAAAATGCATGCACTAAATGATTTTTAAAAAAAATGAACTGCACACAATACATAATGCAATATGTCTCTCTCTCTCTCTCTCTCTCTCTCTCAACATATATATATCTCGTATTTTCCGCACTATAAGGCACACCTAAACGCACACTATTTTTTTCAAAAAGCAGACAGTGCGCCTTATAATGCGATGCGCCTTATAAAGACCTTAAAAGACCTGAACTCTCGGCTAAAACCTGCATAGAGGAGACACAAAGAGTTGTTGGCTCAACTGAAGTTAGCCCAGCAAGCATTTCAGGCCATTGGTGCCCTGATGAGGGAACTGTACGAGGCAAAAGGATGACACTTTTCCTATAGTTTACATTTCATTTACACTTTAGCACAGTTCACTACCTCACAGTAACATAATTTGCGTCTCAATTAGGTTTTTGTTTTGATTTCCAAACGGTATTAGTTTGACATTAATTCGATGACAAATAAAGTTGTTGCACACAGTTGTTGTCTGTGCATCATTGGACGTAATAATCTCACAATGAAACTTCATTCTGTGCTTAATTAAAATCTAATTAAGACTAGCGGCGAGTGTAGTCAGCCTCAAGTAGCTTTCTGCCGTGTGACTCCTCTCCTAGTTTCCACTGCCTATGAGTGAGTAGTGATGCATTACATCACTGAAGTCTGCAGCTTGTCGCTTTTTCAACCTTTTTGAATGTGATCTGTGATTTTTAATGTTTAATTTTTTTTTTAAATATTCATGACACGGTGTTACAGCCATTACAAAGTAGCGTTCGGTGATTTCTGTCAATACGGACCATTCATAACAGTTGGCAGCTCTGTATTCACAACTAACAGATTTGGAGACTTTAATTTTTGACCTCAAAGTTCTTATCCTGAGTTATAATTGAGTGATCAGTCCGTTTTTTTTTTTTTGTTTTTTTTAATATATAAGTGAGGGTATTATATTCATTTTGACACTAAATACATCATGCCAGTATCATTCAAGTGCAGATTCACAAAATCAACCTATCTTGCTAAAACATGACTGTATTTATATGACAGTGTCTCATCCAGACACGTGCCGCCAACCTCCCCTTGATGCATTACGTGTTGCCGCATGCTTTATGAATGATGGACTATTGACAATTTCTGTCGAAGCAATTTGTAACAAATGGGGGAATAAAATAGCAAGTGTTTCAGGTTATTTTGTCATCTGTATGTATGGCATGCATCTCGAGTGTCAGTCTCTAATGTTGCGAGTTACTTACGGTTTACCTCCAAATTGGCTGAAACTTCAGATTTTATTTGCTTGGAGCAAGATTCCAGGGCAAGAGAATATAAACCGTGTTGACAATGCTACACTCATTTGAGAATAAGATATTGGGAAGGAGAATTGTGTCAGGACACAATATTAAAAATATTATGGGACATATAAAAATAGCCCAACTGAGGAACGAAAACTGAAGAAGTGCAATGGTGTGCCCGGTTCAATCAGAAAAGCAGTCTTCTTTAACTGGAAGCGTAGACACCACTTTTCACGAAATGAAATGAAAGGACAAAATGTATACGTCATGTACAGAACGCCGCTGATGTGCTTCCCAGCGTAGAATCTGATGAAACATCTGTCAACAGCACATGCTTCGTACCAAATGAGTGGCGGTGACCACTGAAGGAGACCAGAGACCAACACAAATGGTGATTGACTGAACATTGTCCACCAGCTTTTATCTCAGATAGAGTTTAACAAGCTGGTAGCCGCATATGATGTGGGGGAAGTCGAACTCAATCGAGGCCCTCGTTGCCAAAATACCAGTAGAAGAACGGATCTGCATGCCATGCAAGTACCGGTAGTTGCTCTCTAAATACCATGTACACGCTCAGTCTACAGGTATACATAATATTAAATATTGTAAAATATCTGCTAGATTTATTAAACTACTTTATAAACACAATAAATATATACACAATAATACATAATATTGTGATTAGACTCAATTTGTTCCACGGCAACTTCGGAATAGTTTGCATTTGTGCACACTGGCACTGTTTGCAATTGTTTCATTATAACAGGGGTCAACAATATGGTGCCGGCAGCGCCAGGTGGCCCTCAAGGAAGAACCACATGCTGCAAGTCTTTCAAGTCTTCTAAAACATTTGTCAACACCAAACGGCAGTTTGGTTATTTTAACCTGTGTGTATTCCTGTGGACGAATAGAATGGAAATCTGACCAAAATGTAATAGACGTTGAACCATGTCTTAAAAAAGGCCGCACATTTGTCTGTGTGCTTACTGCATGCTTGTGTGTCCATCAGTTTGTATTTAGATGTGATGATGAGAAGAAAAGAAGGTCAATCAGAAACTCTTCATTCTATGAAGGTGAATAGGGAAAGAAACAAAGAAAACAAGGCTCAGGGATGGGACGACCAATCTACCATTCTATAAAAAGGAATGGTTGAAAGCCTGAAATTACCAAGAAACTAAAAACTAGAATAACAAGGCTGAAACCCATGAAGAGGCCTTTCTAACTGCAAAGTGAGTACAGTGATTCACCATACTTCAAATGACAATCTAACTACAGGCAAAGAAATGTATGGCTTCTTTGTGTTAGCCTACAATTGAGCTCAGCAGACATCCTTTTGTCCAGAGTTTGTGAAAAGTTCTTTTTTTTTTTTTTTTTTTTTTTTTTTTGCACTTAGATTTCTATGGCAGTAGAGTCCAAATGGAGTGAAACCCTGCAGGCATGCAAGAATCACCACTCAGGAACAGACCTTTCAAAATGCACGGTATTTTAGTCTCAAGCAGTGAAAGAAATGCATCCTTGACAAATATATGGCCATAAGATTTGAATGAAGGCTGACTCAAAGCTGAATGGCAGTTAGTGCTCAGTAGTGACCACTTTCCATTTTGCCATTTTCTCTCCATAAGCCTCGATGACCCCCATCAGCGCCATGCGTTGGCCATTTACATAAAATGATGCTCATAGCTTTGCTAGGCGATTAGAAAGCCAAATTGTATGTCGACATCCGGAGGGTTAAGGGGATAATGAAAGAAATGGAAAACGATATACAATATTGGTGTCTTGATGGTGCTTTGTTTTTTTTTGTTCTGTTTTTTTTTTTTTTTTGGAACATGTTTGTCATGGAATAAAATTGTCAAGGGAAGAATGCTAACCCTTTAGGACAAGCACTTTGAGAAAAATGTGAGCTCCAATTTAAAGCGTGTGTTTGCAGTTATTTTTTATTTTTTTATCACGCGTGGGTGCTAACACTCAGCACCCCCAAATAAATGAAATAATCAACAAAACAAACATCGAGAAAAGTTGGCTTTCATTTCTGATCAAAAAGATTTCTGTTATGTTTTTGTTTGGATGACATTCGGTTTTGTTTCGTCGTGCCATTTTTGTCTCCAACTGTTCTCGTCATCCGTGTCCCTTGTGTTGAACCAATCAGCTCTCTCGACCCTTTGTGTCTTGTCCAGGTGTTTCACGTTGTCTCATCACTTTGCTTGTATTTAGTTCCCTGAGTTCTGTCAGTCTTTGTCGGATCATTGTGTGTGTGTGTCTGTGTGCCCCTGTCACAGGTTTCTGTTACTTTGGGTCCTGTGGTTTTCAGGACTTTGTTTGTATACTTCAGTTAGTTTTTCCAGTGTACTCCTGCAAGTATTTTTTTGTTAATATATTGTGCTCAGTCCACTCTGCTCCTCTTGCCTTCCTGCTTTTTGGGGTCCTCTACCTACCATGATGCAAAACGTGACAATTTGTAAACATTTGTTGACCGGTGATTTGAGGTTTCTGAGTAGAGGGTAAATCCAAAATCATAATTTGCAGGATACAATTGCATTTTAAATAACTTGTTCAGGCTGAATAGGTGGTGACAAGCATATACTTGAAAAGACAGCATATGATCTGGGTCAAATTAAGATTTAGAAATGTCTTTCAGCTATTTCTACAAGAGTCTTTGATCAAGCCCACATGCATTTGAACCTCATTAATGCAATTTTGCATGCAGCCAATCAAATTGTCTTCAAGGCAGAGAGTTGAAAGAGGGTAGATGACATGCATCCTTGACTCAAGCGTGCTTGTTTTCAATTTGTTATCAGTCATGATTCAATGGCAGATTAATAATTATGAATAATAAAGTGTTAGTTTTGGCGAGCTGTCCTCTGGAAGTAAACAACAGGCCAAATGACAAAAAAATCGTTCCCGACAGATGTGCCTCAAAAACTTTTTGTGAACGTGTTCAAAATTTGATATTGAGAAGAAAAACTGTTTGCGACCATTAGTGTTTGCAACCGTACAGCGAATGTCTTTGCAACCTTTAATAAACCCTGACGAAAAAAACGTTTGCTACGTGCACAAACAGTCGCAAGCCTTCGCCTCGCGTTGAGATAACACATGAAGTACACGATGGATGTGTTTTAAGGAATCGCTCGCTGAATGTTCCGAACTTTTGCTTTAAATGCCAGTGTACGAGGTGTGTCAGGAAAGCTGCAGGACTGGTAAGCGATGTGAAGTCAGGGAGAGCAAGGCCTTCACTGCTGACCTACATGCACTTGCATTTAAATATATATATATAATACACACACACATGCAAGAGATGAAGGCCAGGATATCTCTTTTGCATTCCCCCAGTGTTGATTCTTCCGTGAAAATAACTGGCAGCATTATTGAAAAACAAAGCACAAAAATGGGAGCAAGTTTGTCACATGTGCATTCATTCTGGTCAGGCAGTATTTGTAGGTACCAGCACTTCAATGAACAAGCAGTCAAACAGAGAAAAACAAAGCGTAATTGTTGAGACGAATTGGAATTATACCACATGCTTTCACTGCATTTCCTGATGTGAGTGGAACCGCAAGGCAGAGAATTCAAAGGAGTACTGTTGTCATTCAGGACTTTAGTCTAATCACGGGTTGGGATTGATGTCCAATTGAGTGAATCATTTTACAAAGTAAGAATAGGAGAGTTTTATTTGGAGTGGCTGACTGATTTTGTGTGCTGTGAAAATCAATGTGTTTGTCCTTGGCCTCGTTTATGGTTCTGTTGAAGTAAATAATAAATGAACAACCCCATTGTGGGAAAACTGCAATTGCTCTATTGTATATATTATAGCATCTGTGTCCAAACTAAGAACCGGGGGACTTTTTTTTTTTAAAATATACATGAGTAGACAAAGGCAATTACAATATTTACAGTGAAACTCTTCTACAAAGAAAACATGTTTGCAGCAAGAAATTTTTCACAACAGGGGACTTTTCACTATAGCAAATTTTATATCAGATGTAAACACACACACACACACACACACACACACACACACACACACACACACACACACACACACACAAAACGTATATGCGTACTCTTTATTTTTATTCCAATAGTGCATAAGTATGAGCGAACACTTATTTGACACTTCATATAGCCGGTGTAGAAAGAAAAAAACGGGGAAAGAAATTACGAAATTTATGATCAGCATTCACTTTCACTAACATCAATTTCTTCCTTGGCATGCAAATGTCCGTTTTGTAGCCATTTTAGCAATGCAACGTTTGTGCTGCGTCTGAAGCTAACAATAACAAATACTTCCTGTACTACTGCGCATGTGTAAGCCAGTGTGGTGGTTGCTGTTGCCATTTCCGAGCTAAGCAGTAGTGGTGGCTGTGGCAGGCTGAAGTCAGATTAGACGTTTGCGGAAGGCTTGTTTTCGTTGTAGTGAACCTCGTTGCGAGGCAAGGGCAGAGAAAAAGATTTCATATTATGCAACAGGGGGACTTTTCGTTGAAGGGGGAGCAGAAAAGTGGGAATGGCTTTCATGCATGAAGATTTTTTTCACACTCGGGGGCATTTTCGCCCATGTAGGTTTCGTTGTAGAGGATTTTCACTGCATTAAACAATTTTTTAGATTAAATACCTTGTAGATTTAAGTCAACAGTGGCTGATAAAGATGTGCACAATTCAGATATGACAGGAAGTTTTGAGATCTTGGGTTTAGTTCCCCTTTGATTTTTCCACCTTATAATCCTTAACTGGGGCATCAAAGACTGGAGATCATTTGAAAGCAGTAAAATTCTGTCCATATTTCATACTATTTGTTTAGTTTTTTGTTTGAAACACTTTTAAAGCTTTTTTTGAGTGTTGGCGAATTTGGTTCTTTTTTTTCTTTTATCAGTAACGCACTCTTATGTTGAAGGTGACCAGATCCTCAAATGTCCTGAGAATCTCAATTGTGTCTTGAAGGGACTTTCATTCACAGTATACACTTTCATATTGCTGTATTGCGGTTTTTCATATAGTCACAAAATACTTGCTTTCGTTTCAGTGCTGCCTTTCATGGTTATAGATGATTCGGGTGAAGGTTTGGAATGTGTGACTGCAAATAATGATGTTTTGCTGAGTGTCAATGAGAGACTGTTTGCATTTGGGTGTGATTGAAGAAGAGGGGATGCCAAGGTGCCATGAGCGAGGGGGAACGCCGGCTGAACCCCTGGACTGGAGATAACAATCAGCACTTAAAAGGGCCCCCACAGCAGGATGACCGCTTCCACAAACAAGAGACGGCCAAATGTGGAAGACCATATCCACATCAAATGAAGATTCACAATTGGACAATTCACACCTAATCTGACAGATGCCGTTGATAACACCCGGACTGTCCTCGCAGACCATTTGCCCATGCCCGAACACACCCGCGCGCGCACACACACACACACACACACACACACACACACACACACACACGAAGAGAGGCACACCCTTTTTGGAGAATTGTATTAAGCGTGGGTCAAGGGAAAGGCATCTTTGTCACTGCCTCGTTACCCTCGCGGTTAGGAGAAGTTGATGACCCAGAGCTCTGTGTAGAATAACTGGCTTGATGTGTGCTGTATTAGACTATTTATATATATTTATATTTATATATA
>NW_017806072.1:5977388-5985960 GCF_001891065.2 Hippocampus comes
ATATTTTGTTGTTCTACTTCTTCCTTTCATAACTTTGCTGCTGTGAATTGGGAATTTCTCCATTGCGAGACTAATGACGGTTTTCTTATCTTATCTTTTCTTATCTTATTTTGTTAGGTATTACATACTTTTCTGTGTTACTGACTTGATAGACGTGTGCATGTGCTCATTCCTGAGCCCATCAACGAGCACCCCGGAAATCCATCAAGGTATTTGATTATTCGTCAAATAGTGTGGAAATTCCGCCTTCAGTCTCAAGGTGAATCTTGTGTCTCTTAAAGGCGACATTCATAATTCCTCGCTCCTTGCCGCTTCGACCACAACATGGAATTTGTTCTCACACCAGCATATTGAGGAGCATCTCTGTTCTCATTCAATGTGCATCAAGGAGTGAGGTGTGAGCATGGAAAGGGTTCCACTCATTAAATTGTGGAAACTCTGACCTTACCTTTACAGAAGTCATTTAGCACCTCGGCAGTTGAAATATGAAATGGGCATAGGCGAACTGGGCTGTAAATGCAGCAGGATTTCAAGGATTAAACAGCACATCCTTCATTTTTGTAAAGTTGTGATTATTTTTCCTGCAACAAAAGATGATGCTGTGTCTCTGTTTTTCTTGGGCAATTCTAAATTCTAAAATGACTTAATTTCACTGAGTCATAGTTATTATGGAATGTAAGTCAGTAATTAGCATATTCTCACAGGTATTTAGCAATGTAACGGAAATAAAAATGTTCCCTGAAGGAAGTTTTGATGACTGAACAGTTTTTGCACTGTATTCATTTTCTAAAATTGTTTAAGGCCAAAAAATGCCCCAATTCTGGGACGAATCTGATGATGATCCACAGCAACATTTCTACACCTTTATCAGTCATCAGAAACGTGCAAATGAGGAGTGTGGGGGTGTTGGCGGATTGAATCTGGGGAGGTCGACTCACGATCAACTCTGCTGTGACACTGACATGCATGCAGTTGTTTACCGTAAGAATCTTATAAGCATGTTTAAATTGAATTTAATCCCACATGAAACATAAAACATCAAGCGGGCAGGCTGATAGGAATTCCAACACGGAGAAGATCTATTTGTGAGCCGTCATTTGCGTGACGTCATCTATAATTGATGTTGCCATGAAATGACAACATCAGGGAGCGAACGTCTCATTTCTCCAAACATTTGTCCTTGCTCCTTGGTTGAATTCCTTGACGCCTGGATGCGATTTCTAGCGGGTGGACCGAACATGTAAAGAGAGGATCGAGGACCTTGGGCTGAGGAGGGTGCAATTAAAAAAAAAAAAAAAAAAAAAAAACGAGATGAGCCATTGTCACATCTGCCCTATGACCTGCCCCCGTGTCACCCAATCAGCTCTGAGCCTTCTATTGCATTCTACCCAGCACTTTGTATCTCTAATTAACCGACTCTAGATTGCACTTTAATTTCTGTCTTGATTGGATCACTGCTGTCATTGCCATTGTCAACTGCTCTCTCTTTTGTTACGAGTTACGTGGAAAAATAAAAGATTTCTTCTTGAGTGAGACTTACCTGTCTCCCTCCATAACTAAAATCATTTTCTACTCAGAAGGTGAATGTTAGAACAGCCTGTGGTGAGCACGTCAGTGTGTCGGTTATCATCGACGGCAACTAATTGACATCGAATGTATTTACTACGTCACTCGCAGGCGTAGCCCAAGCAGCTAAAAAAAACAAACAAACAAACAAACAAACAATAAGAACATTTTGGTCGAGCTTTTGGTCACACAGACCACAATGACTTTGTCCCATATTTTATTTCACCAGTCACCAGGCTGTTTGTATGTGTGTGTCTGTTGTTTTGTGTTTGTTTCTTTTTTTGTTTTATTTTGTTTTGTTTTGTTTTTTGCATACACATGCCTGTGACATAATAAGTAAACTCTCGATGCCGACTGGCTGGGCCAGCCTAAAATAATGACCGAATGATGACTGACGGACAGACGTGCCCACCACTGAGAACAGCAGTTATCCATTTCGTGTGGGTAACCCCTCACCACCCAAGTACAACTTGTTTTGGACTACCTTCAGCAAAATAAATCACTTTTTAAATCCACCGTGAACACAAGGAATGTAGAGTGTCACCCGGTCACCTGGGGACCATTTGTCAAATAAGGGCAATGGACTGAATGAGAACACGAGAGCTACTGAGTATAACCCAAAGACCACCATCCCCACAGTCAGGCATGCACGTTTTGTGCTCTGGGGATTATTTTATTTATTTATTTTTTTGTGCAAAGGGTGCGGCGCAACTTCACCATATTGAGAAGCCAATTAAAGGGGCCATGCGCTGTAGCATCTTGGAAAAACTCCGTTCCTTCACGATGCGAATCAAGAGGTGTCATGGAAGACTGACTTGCTAAATACAAGAAATGTAGAATGTAATTGATGGAAAAGTAAATGTCTGGTAATTGCAATAAAAGTGAGACATTATAAGTGATACTGCATCTGTTACTCAAAATTGGCATAAACAAAAAAAAAAAAAAAAAACTGTCTTCTGCGGCAATGAATTGGTTCTGGCATCATCTCAGAGGAGAAACGGATTGGAGGTACGATGGCGAAACGATTCAAAATCCTTGTAATTACCCACATGGGTTTTTAAGGATGCATAAATGCTGGCAGACATGCAAAAGCAATTTTTGTGTTGTGTGCGACGGTTATTGCAACCGCAGATCGTAGACTGATGGATCAAGTTCAAACTCATTTGAGAGTAATATGCTGTACCTTCGACATTGAGTTAGAATGAGAATCCCGCAGCTGTTGTGTATGCACAATGCTAATTATGAGGTCAAACGCGACACTTTAAAGTGGAATGGAAGGTCCGGGTTGAAATTTAACAGATAATTAGTTCATATTGGAATAGATATAAAGAGAAGACTTTGAAGACTCGATAGACTTTTGATCATTTGTATACGCATATTGTAAAGATGTAACAGGATGTAACTTTTTTCCGCTTTTCCATTGAACTTTCACCTTTTGAATAGATACTGAGAAAGACACAAAGAAATCTAGATCCAAGCTAAAGAGAAGTACTAACGTTGGGAACATTTTTCCGTCGCTAATATTTGTCTGTAGTGTCAGTTTGCCTCAATCCTTAGCTTGGCTTGAAGAAAACATTTTCCTTTAAACAGTGGATCCTCTGATGTTGCATGCCCCTCAGGTTGTACAATTGAAAAGTCACACCAAACTTCTGATAATGAGCACAACACTTTGCCCTTGGGTGTGTGTGTGTGTGTGTGTGTGTGTGTGTGTGTGTGTGTGTAGCTGTGTCAGTGAGTCATAGTGAGAGAGAGAGAGGGCTTATACTCGACTGAAGAATAGTTTTTGTTGAATTCATTCAATGTTATTTTATCAAGTGGTTGCAACAAACAAAATCCTCTGAATCCAGATACATTTTTGTTTAGACGACACATCGAGTTTAAAAAAATGTATCTGTAATGAACCAAATGATTTTATTTTGTGTAGTCACTTGATGAAATAAACGTAGTCAATTCAACACACCATTTTTTTTAAGTGTTGTGATGGCAAAGGAGAACTGTGTGAGGGCGACATTAATAATAAAACCAAACCAAAGAAGCATCATCTCCCTCTGCATATTTGATATCATGTACTAGTTTTTAACACCTGTATGACATTTAAGAATGTTAAAAAAACTGGATGCATGAAGTCTTTATGCAAGAAAACTCACTGAAGTCTCTCTTGTTCTCCAGACGCTACACGTCCGTCACTTGTCATTCAAGGTGTATTATACAGTGGTCGACTTAATTTTACACTTCACAGGTGAGAATGTTGAAATGCTACTTAACCATTGTAATATGAAAAAGAAAAACATGGAGACAGAATGGATGAAGGCAATTTTCTTTGGGGAAATTGATGCAATAGTTCAGCCTTGGAGGTGCCACTGAGTTATTTTGTAATTATTACTCAAGTAATATCCTGCAAATCAGGGGAGGGTAGTTTTGCTGTACACTTTGCAACGAGACATCTATTTTATGTCTGTCATTTGTTTCAGCAACATAATAACTGATGCAGAATTTCATATCCACCGTAGATGAAAATTACATTTCCATCCTTCAGTTCTTTGGCAGTTACCCTGCATTTGTATTACACAGCTACTGGACTGCTGTGGAACATTATTTGCCACAGTTTGTGAAAAGACTGTGACAAAATCCAAATGCACATTACGACACAAGCTACTGTTCAGAATTTAGGGAGGAAAGAGGCGCTCCACATAGTGCTTTTGTTTGTTGGATTTTACTTGAGTTTTAAAGTATGGTGAAATCCATCATTGCATTCATCAATTTAGATGAAAAAAATGTGTTCTGCATCAGTGTGTGTAATTATATAATCTATTACCCTGAAAGCACATAATCAGTCAATTGATCAACATTAGACAGGTCTAAGCCCATAATGAAAATGATTGTTGCTACTGCTCATTTAGTTTCAACTGCGAAGCCGCCCCGAGACTATTTGGGGGGTGCTTTGATCATAAAATGTGTCCCCTCCACCCGCCATTCTAAATGCCAGCAAAGTCGAAGAAGTGAAATTGTGAAATAAAACGAACAATATGTCACAACGCTTAGCACAGGATGTAAATTGACAAATCATTACACGTTCATTGGACAGTGCTTGTTGCTTTGTCAACCTATAGAATGTTAAGGATGGAGATTGTGACAGTTACGGAGTTTTGAGTTTTTGCTGCCTGTATCCAGAGCAGATGGCCACATATCCATTCATCCAAGGCCTTAATAAAGCTACAGCTGTGAGCAGACCAAGGCAATCTACCACCAGATGGGCTTTCCTACTTCCTTTGAAAACCAAGCACCACTCAGTTTGAGGCATCGCTTATGTGAAAGTAAAACTTGACTGTACTGAAACACCTATAACTTTCCATACGAGCCAGTTTAATGCATTTACTGACAACGGACATCACGTCATAAAACAAACATTTACAAGGTTACATGGAGCCAGCCATCACAATATTTTCATTTAGCAAGAGAGGATCCCTTAACTGCGGTTTGCACCATTTAAATATTAGTGTACATGTGCCTTCATTGATTTAAGTGGTCGAAAATAGAGTTCGATTGTTAATTAGAAAAGAACATAAGACGGAAGTTAGTCAGCGCCTTGAAAGCAGTTCGACAGCTTCACGATAAATGCTGACTATAGTTTTTAATTTTACATTGTTCATCTTTTTTATGTGTCTGACAAGCATGTTAAAAAAATAGACAAGCAAGACGTACCTGTGATATGAATCACGTTTTTGCCTTAATTTCCCATGGGAAATGTTTTGAAAATCCAAAAGAAGTTTAATCATTGTCCCGGTATAAATTGTGTTTGACAGTGTTTCAACTTTGTTTTCATGTTTTGCGTATATTCTAAAGGGAAACAGCTTTCATTTGTATTTTTCTGTACACGGGAATGTGCTTTGCCTCACTGTTTTGCAAATATATCGGAGAAAAATGTGCCAGACGAGTGGGTTGTGACCAGTCGAGGGTGTACCGGACCTTTTGCTAAAGTCAACTGGGAGAGGCTTCAGCTCACCTGAGTGGGATTGGAAATGATTGAATGGAAAGCACAAATGTGAGTGCTCTATGTATCACGGCTGCAGCTGTGCTTATTAAATCCTGTTGCAGCAAATACATTGAATGGAATGGAATAGAATATGAGCTCAGACAGCTACTGGTATCAAATCATGTTGATTAAACTGCACGCTATGTGACAGTGTTTATGTCAACTGAAAAGAGAACCTTGTGGAGGGCATGGTTATGAATGAAGTCATTACTCCTAATAGGACACTCATCATTTTTTTTTCGCCTGAGTAGAACCTCAGTCAGGTCACATTATGAATAAGCAGTAACTGGATAAATTATTAATTCGACATCTTGTTCTTTTGTGCTACTTTGTTAATTAAGTTGTAAAATGTTATTGTTGGAAACGAATGGATGTGAGTCAGCACTTTTGGACAAAGAAACATCCAGGCAACTTATTTGAAATATGTATGGTTAGTGAGAGGTTGAATAGTCTGCTCATCGCCGAGCAACTAAACACAGACAGTCACTAGGGAGTTGGGAATTTCTACATTGACACAAGTGCAGTGCATACTGATCAGTTAGGACAGCAAGTATGTTGACATTTCTAATTAATATCAATTAAATCACTTCACGGGTGTGTTAACTGAGTAGGAACAGCAATGCATCAACACACTAAATTGCTGCAAGGGAAGAAGCAATAGCAACCCATGCACATAATCTGCATACTAGGGTGGTCCACATTTTCATGGCAAAAAAAAAAGTTTGTCGGATTCGTCGGGCCGGGTCGGAATTCTTGTCGATACTATGGTACAAGGTTCTGTGCAAAATTTCATTCCGATCTGATGATATTTTCCCGTCCCGCAAAGCGGCCAAAGTTTCCACCATAACAACTGGTCTCAATAGGGTGAACATGTGTATTTTAACCGTGTATTTTGCCATGCGTGACACTGGCTGGGCTGAATGTTGCCCGAACGATCACCTCCTGACTAACTAACCATTCCATCGCTGCTCTCAGCAGCCGGAGACAAACTCAAACGCACGCCTAACACACAACGGTCACCTACTGGCGAGCTAATATCTTTCAATTGAAGTCGAGAATCGCCGGAATTCTTACTGGACGCTGAGCTGAGGACGCTTTTCGACATCGAAAAAAAAAAAAAAAAAGAGCACGAGGATCGGCAGTTCCTGCTGGGCCAGGAGAAGCGTTGCGTATTGCGTTAGTCGTGGCTGTGCCTGCGTTCAGCATGGCCGCTGCAACTGCAAGACGCTCACGCTCAGCCACCGAAGTGTGGCTTGTTGGGCAGCCCGAAGCTCACCACGGCTCGTCGGCGCGCTCGTCACCTACGGGTGGTGAACGACTTTGCGGAGAGGGGCGTCGCCCTCATCAGCGCGTTCTGCGGCGCCATTACGCGCGACGAGGAACAGCGACAGCACCTTCTGCAGGTCGTGGAGCGACACCGGGCGTTGCACCCGTGCGCGAAGTAGGCATGGGATGGCACGCACGGCGGATTTCGTTTTTTTTGCGGTCTAACAGTGTCACTAGTGTTGATGGACATTATAGACAGATGGACAGATAGACAGATGGACCAGTTAACATGGACCAACAATCTCACCAGTGTTGAAGGATAACCACGGTTGCCTTTTTTGCAATACATGCGTTCCTGTCTTCCGTCTTTGAATTATTGCAAGTGCGAACTGAGCAAAACAAAATCCTTACTGTACGGGAGAAACCGTACTACCATTCAGCCCCGTAACATTCTTTCCATAGGGGAAACTTTGGTCGCTCTGCGGGACGGGATAAAATTATCCGATCGGAATAAAATTTTGCACACATCCTTGTGTCATAGTATCGACAAGATTTCCGACCCGGCCCGACGAATCCGACAAACTTTTCCAAAATGGACCACCCTACTGCATACCCTCGCATTGGTGAGTGCACATACGCCTACATTTGTGAGTTCATTACAATATTCAAACAGATCTTGAGTCTGTTTTAGTGCTTCACACATTGACATACACCAGTGGCCCCAAACCACAGACCAGGTGAGTGGGGAAAACAATATGCTACCAGTATGAGGAAAAAAAAAAAAGATGTTTGTGCAGCCCTAAGTGACTCATGAACCGCTGTAGAACTGTAGACCGGTGGTTGGTACCACTGGCATACACTATACACACACACATTGTACTGTCAAGTCGTCGCGGTGGTGACATGCACAACAGGTATGAGCTCTTAATTTGAAATTAAAGGAAATGGCTCACTCAAGAGGAGACAAAGGGAGGAGGAAATGTTTCCAGAGGAGGAGACCGGCAGGTGCTTCACAGTTGCGTTAGGTTAGAAGCACCTGTGACTAAAGCCGAACAGTGGCAAGGTTTTTACTTTCTGGATCTGAATTTGCCACCTCTGCTTGTTGCTCCTGACATGATGATCAATAGCTTTTTGAGCAATTATGCACTGCTCTCACCCTCCTCAGCGCACAGTAAATATATGGAACGCATTAAAAAAGTCCAACCTGAGCTGTATTTACAGATTGTATTTTCTTATTCTCCTCATACAAAGGAACATTTACTGTATTTGGCACATGTGAGTGACCAAAAAAAAAAAAAAAAGGACTGAAATGCAAGGCAAACACCATGTCGGGTAATCATCGTGCGACGGAGCGGCACTATCAATAATGACTGGGCAACAAAGGCTCACGCGGACGCTGGCGCGCATCGCTCACATTGCATTTCTGCACTCATTCCTTGATTTCCAACCCAGTTTAATCTACAGACAGGACACCATATCGTTCCGACTTCCCTTGCAGACGGTAACACGTCCGAGGGTGAACACTCATGCATACATTGCATCCTCACCATTGAGGAGATACTGGAGTAGTCACCCGGATTGCGCCATTGAGAAAGTCCAACCGTGGGCAAAGTATACAAGCTCCCCAAAATGAGGCTTCTTTGCGGGTTTCATGATTTTTTTTTTTTTTTTTGTGTGCTTTTTTATTTATGTTTTTAATTTTTTTTT
>NW_017806072.1:5986267-6006640 GCF_001891065.2 Hippocampus comes
ACCAGCAGGTGCTTCACAGTTGCGTTAGGTTAGAAGCACCTGTGACTAAAGCCGAACAGTGGCAAGGTTTTTACTTTCTGGATCTGAATTTGCCACCTCTGCTTGTTGCTCCTGACATGATGATCAATAGCTTTTTGAGCAATTATGCACTGCTCTCACCCTCCTCAGCGCACAGTAAATATATGGAACGCATTAAAAAAGTCCAACCTGAGCTGTATTTACAGATTGTATTTTCTTATTCTCCTCATACAAAGGAACATTTACTGTATTTGGCACATGTGAGTGACCAAAAAAAAAAAAAAAAGGACTGAAATGCAAGGCAAACACCATGTCGGGTAATCATCGTGCGACGGAGCGGCACTATCAATAATGACTGGGCAACAAAGGCTCACGCGGACGCTGGCGCGCATCGCTCACATTGCATTTCTGCACTCATTCCTTGATTTCCAACCCAGTTTAATCTACAGACAGGACACCATATCGTTCCGACTTCCCTTGCAGACGGTAACACGTCCGAGGGTGAACACTCATGCATACATTGCATCCTCACCATTGAGGAGATACTGGAGTAGTCACCCGGATTGCGCCATTGAGAAAGTCCAACCGTGGGCAAAGTATACAAGCTCCCCAAAATGAGGCTTCTTTGCGGGTTTCATGATTTTTTTTTTTTTTTTGGTGTGCTCTATTATATATGTTTTCAATTATTTCTGAGAGGACAATATTGGAATATATGTACACATTGTGTTAAAACTTAATTAAAAAGAAAAGTTTTATTCATGACACAAATCTGTATTCAATCGCATGTTCTATTTTGATGTAGAGGTGGTTAGAATTTGTTTGTAACATACCTACATCATCACGTAACTTATGGTATCTAGTTGTGGACACGTGTGAGACTGGTTTGGACGCCGCGTGCATGTCTGATGTTGCTCATCGTGATCCGAGGAATGCTCCTGGATTTTGTGTGAATGCTAGGACACATGAAAAATTTGAGAGAAAATTGGCGATGATCACTGTGAAGAATGGGTGCTGGTACCTCACCGAACGGGGAATGCTTGTCAATAGTAAGCACGAATGTGTCAACATGTTTTGGAACAATGATCACGCGGACAGTGTGAATAAACCTCCCCTGTTGGCATACTGTAAAACCAAGACATTACTACTGTCACGCTCCCACAGCATTTCTACACTGAATAATGGTAGATAACCTCTACAACAGAAAATGAAGCATCAAGGACATACAATTTGACGTGATGCAACAGAAAAGTAAAATTGACCACTTACAGACAGAACGGATTCCTTTTAAACAGAACAGCAATTTGCTTTTTGCCTGACCCTGGATGATTCAGATATTATTTTTCTGGAAACACACAGACCATATTTCATTCCCATGAATGGAGATTGATGACTATGAATCTAATAATAATAATCAAAACAATATCTTACATTTGTGTGAATTGAAACTCAACACAAAGACAGCAGCATTACATTAGCGTTCTATACCCTGTGACTGTTCAGAAGCACTCATGGCCCATTTCTCTCTCTGGTAGAACCTTCTGAAGGAGTTAACCCCCTGATCAAGGTCCTTCACCTGAGAAGCCTTCCAGCACATCAGGATGACTGAATTGAATATGGCCCTGAGCAAATGAATCATTAATTTTGAATGGGCATGAATCCAAAATGGAAAAATGCAATGGCTTTTTTCCAATTAAAATTCATTTCGTAACCAGCAGATGTTATGGTTATGGCTCTTGAAAAAGTTAACACAGACACAGTCCTATAGATTCCCCTGTTGATCGAGAAGCTGATGAAAAAAAAGACATTTTATATATATATATATATATATAAAATTCTCCCTAACGCCATTTGTAAAACGAGAAATTTCAAAAAAGAAATATGTGAACATTGCACTTGAATAAAGCAAAAATAAAAGCAATATGACGCTTCCTGGCCATTGGTGATGGCCATACCATCGGACTGAATGGCAGAATGGTTTTCCTGAAAAAGTTGTAATGTGGCATTTGAGAAATGATGTTTTCATACATTCATTGTCAAGAGCTCCACCACCTACCACTCACTCTTCCTCTCTCACGATTCAAATACATCCAAACGTGATGTTGTTTAAATGTTTCACATTTCCTCTGTTTCTTGCCATTTGCTTGCTGCTGGTGTGGGGGGGCTCAGCATCACAGTGGGATTGGTTTCAAAATCAAATTAGATAAATTAGATAACTGAATGTGAATGTGTCAATTGAGGTGAATTTCCTAACGACATCTCAACATTTTTCCACCTCTTTTAGTAGATGGCCTGGCTCCTAAAATCTCACCCAAGCTTTTGAGACTGCAATGGTAGATGTAGAAAATTGTCTGTTTGGAGCAGTTCTGAACAGCCCATTCTGGAGTAACTTCTTAGCGTCGCAGATACAGTAATTCTGCTTGTGTGGGTTTACATCGGCGTCCTGCCACGTTGCAAATACATGCACACAAGGTTAACTCAAGGATCAAAATTGGCAAAGAGTTTGAATTTTCATATGAGTGTTATTTGTGACCTATAATTGGCTGGTGACCATTCCAAGGTGTATCTTGCAGCTAGAAAAAGCTCCTCCAGCTCCTTCCTTGAGCCAATGGAAAATTGATTGGTCATTTTTGAAGTCAAAACAATGGTTCCTTGAGATATGAGTTTAATTTGTGAACACACTCGTAATGCTGAGGTCAGACCAAATGCATGTTGAGCGTTTCTGGCAGTGTGTGTCCATGTAAACTCAATGCAGTTCACTCTGTCAGACAGGATTGAGTGCCGAGTTGCGTGGATGAAGCGTTTCAAGCTGGGGTTTGCAAACTACAATTGTATCTGTCAAAGCTACTCCTATTTAGGGACAACTGAAGATCATCTCATTCACTTGGCTTTCATTCAAATCCGTAATTATATAACAACACAATAACAGCCTTCACAGCACAATCATGTCGTGAAGGAGAGAAAGAAGGAGAGAGAGAGCTGCACTGCCACAAACAAAAGGAATGAACAGAAGTCAAAGTGAAGAAGAAAAGCAGACCCGAGATGTCATTCCCAAGTCATTTACTTGAGTATAAAATGATTTTCTAAGATGGCACAATGCTGACAATGTTTCTGAAAACCTATTTGTTGTCAGTATTCCTAATAAACTGAATTAATATTATGATAATAACTTCTAAATCCATTACTGTGCTACTGATGGATCAATCTATATTATACTTGAAGATGCTTTATCTGCCCAGAAGCGTGCCGCATGATTATTTGTGTCAGTCTTTGTCAGGTAATTTATTGGAGGACATTAAATTCTTGATATATTTTCCTACAAAATGCAAGGCAGTTTAATGACATTGCCTCAATGAACAAACTTTCCATCAATAATTCTGCATAATCTGCATTCATTATTCTGCACGTCCAAGGTCTGGAGAGAACAGAAAATCGGAGCTGCTCACACCTGAAAGGGAATACTCAGAGTTGAAGTGCTTAAAGTCCATCCACATTTGAACAAATGCTACTTCATGTGTTCTTGCATACGGATGATAAATTAGACAGCTGTCTTTAGACCAGTGGTTCTTAACCTTGTTAGAGGTACCGAACCCAACCACCTCAAACGCACATTCACCGAACCCTTCATTAGTGAAAAATAAAAATATGATTCAGCAAGTGATCCTTCAGTTTTGAGTTGCTCAACTTGGCATGACAAATGATGCAAATAGGACACTGACTCACATCACTTTCCGTGATGCATGGGAATCCATGTTGTAAATATTCGTCCGACCACTTTTTTTGTTTTTTGCTCAACATAGTTAGCATGTATTAAAAAAAAAATCCAAAAAAAAAAAAAAAATCACCTGACGTACTATCGCGACAGTCACTCGTTGACGACTGAGCGAACTAAATTTCCCGCAGCACTGATTGGACAAGCGATGCGTGTCATAACTAATTGACATGTTGAGCCGGGTGTGTCTTAACCTCCAAGGCAAATACTCTGTTGAACCCGAGACTGATTCACCAAACCCCTGGGGTTCGATCGAACCCAGGTTGAGAACCACTGCTTTAGACATTTGGCAGTGAGCCTATAGTAAAAGTTTTGCGACAATAAAGACCGCATTCTCAGGACTGCAGAGTCTCTGAATTTACTAGAATGTAACAGCAACAAAATCAAACTGGGATGAGTCTTTATCAAAGAGGGTGGCCAAGTAATGCCAGCGAGTGACCAGATAACGTACTCCATACAGTTTCTATGTTGGGAACCTTGGGAGTGGGAAATTGTGGTTACAACTTGAGTTGTATTTTTTTTTATTAAAAGGAGAGGAAAGTTTTATATATATATATATATATATTCTATTCAATGTTGTCATTACTCTGTTTTCATAAATTATAAGGGGTAGCAATGGAATCAATGAAGCCTGTATCTCAAGGCACCATTGCGGTCGTGCCAATGGACAAATGGCAATAGCGACGAGATTTGTGACAAAGCAGATGAGGGACTATGCCAGGTTGGGTGGAGGTAAGTGGCTGCGACCAGTCTCTGTCTGTTGATGTCACCACAGCGTCATCTACTGGTCTTGTGATGAATTGCGGCCAATTAAACTAACAAACTCAAAAAGCAACTTTTGATGGGGCGTTTTGAGGGGACTTGTCACTATTTTCTGTCAGATGAATCCGGGGTCCGGTGGTGCCTGTCCTGTTAAATCGAGGTTCCACTGCGCTGTATAATTTCAATATACATAATTATAGGGCGAATAAAGATGATCTTATTTTAACATTCACCACATATTGGTGAATGTTTTTAGGCATCTGTATGCACCACTGACTCACATCTCTCATTAAAATTATTATAATTTATGGAAATAAATTTCAGCTGCATGTTGTTAAACCTGTGTACCTTGCTATTATACACGGTAAAAGCGTGGTAACACACCAACATAATAATGCAAATTTTTATTGGCAATGCTAGAGTGGTATGGTATTTGTTTAACAGCATCCCTAATCTATATACCAGATATGGTTGAATGCACTGCTCATTATGCAATGAGGTATGTGAAAAATGGTTATATATTCATAGTGAATGCTTTATCATAATGGTGTGAGAGCATTCTGACAAAATGCCACTGTAGCACTTTTAATAAGTGTGTAGAATATCTCGGTGTTGTGTTCTCGGACTGATTTAAATGAATCCGGAGATGTTTCTGTGCTTGGCTGCCTTTCCAGCAGCTCCTATATTTTGTTGTTCTACTTCTTCCTTTCATAACTTTGCTGCTGTGTATTGGGAATTTCTCCATTGCGAGACTAATAAAGGTTTTCTTATCTTATCTTATCTTATCTTCCTTTTATTTATTGTTAAACTATGCGTCTTCAACTGTCACTTTCTTTCCTATCACTGTCGACAGGTGCCAAGGAACCCCAAGAAAGGTATGGGGCTGAAAAGGCCTCCTGCCCGGCTATCGACATAAGCTTTTCAATTGAATTTATCGCTTGGCTGCCCTTCTGTTTTCCATCTCAATCATGCAGACAAAACCATTTATTTTAATGTCTTGATGTCCCCGCCTGTATCCGTGAAGTCAAACATCCTTCCACCCCGTTTGGAGACTGTGCTCACATATGTTAATTAGTCACATAATCAGACGCAATTAATGGAATCATTTGAAGCTTGATTAAAAGAAGCGCTTTCGGCTTTTCCAAACAACGTTTCCAATGTTTATCTCGAATAGGTGAGAAAATGGTGGGCAATTATCCCATTTCCTGGAAAGTAAATATGGAAAATACTGCTTGGTTGTTTATGAGTAACTCAGGGAAACTCTATGTTCTGTTCAGTTGCAAATTATGATTTCCTGCCAACATTTCCTTTTTAAAAGGAAACAAAATAAGACAACTGACTGACCATATCAACAAAGAGACAAAAATTGTACTACTAGAATCTCTAAAGTCCAGCATCTCAGTTCATTAACCCTCATGCAGGACATCACAATCGGCATCAATAACTCCGTTTAGGCACCTTCAATGTAATAGGATTGCTTTTGACTCCCTCCTCTGAAGACAATGCATTGGAAATCAAAGTTTGTGAGCAGCAGACTTGCATTTGTGTTATCCAAGCTGAGGCAAGAGTGTTCTGTTGTTCTTGGTCTCTTCTTTTTATACTTGAGTGACGATTTATCCAACCATCCATCCATTTTCCGATCCGCTTATCCTCACAAGGGTAGCGGGGGGAGCTGGAGCCTATCCCAGCTGTCTCCGAGCAGTAGGCGGGGGACACCCTGAACTGGTTGCCAGCAGGGCACACAGAGACGAACAACCATCCATGCTCACACTCACACCTAGGGACAATTTTGAGTGTGCAATCAGCCTGCTTGGAATGTGGGAGGAAACCGGAATACCCGGAAAAAACCCACGCAGGCCCGGGTACAACATGCAAACTTCACACAGGGAGGCCGGAGGCAGAATTGAACCCACGACCTCTGCACTGGGAGGTCGACGCGCTAACCACTGGACCACCGGGCCGCCTTGAGTGACGATTTAGGAAGTGAGATATGCGATGGGTATACGTGCAGCATTACACCACTCATCATTAAAAGGTAAGGTGTTTGCTTTTTCGAAACATGCATGACAGTTAACAAAGGTAAAACATTCAACATGGCATATAAGTCAACACAACGTTAATGATATCAACAGGTTGGCCCCCCGAAACTGAAAATTCCATTAATCTAAACAGTGACAGGTGAAAAAAAATATGTATCTCCAATGTTGGAGGCTGCGATGTCTGACTATGCTTTATCAGGGTGTAGCTCCAGTGCTTGGCATGCAAAATCACATTTAAGACGAATGAATGATTATTTGGTGTTAAGTAAAACACTACCAATTTAATATGAGAAATAAAATCTGGTTTTCATGGCCATACAATGACAATCATACTGTCACTTCATAAAGAGGAGCCTGCCTGTGTACACTTGACTGAGTCAAGTTTCTATATGCTTTTTTTCTGTCAACTCGTCTGTCAAGGACACTTGCTTGCACACACTCAACAGTGGAATATCAGACTGTCCCAATCCGTCTCTCCGCCTGAATGTTTCGTTCAATAACAGCATATCCAAAGCTGTAGAAATGCAGAACAGTTTAAACCAGCGGAGATGAATGTGAACTCCCAATTGTGCTATTCTGAATTTTCTGCTTCCTGGGATCATCTTCATCTGAGGGTTCAGGCAGCTGTCAATCAACTCGCTCAAAATGGAAACCAACAAAAAAGAGATATAATTTAAAAAAAGAAAGAAATGAGACCTTGTTGGTGTGCCCTCTCTTCTCCAAAGCTTCAGGCGCTGACTTTTAAAATCCCTTGGAAATATGCGCTATTGATTGGCTCAATCAAAGCTTTGTTCTCGAAACGCAGGAAAAACCTCATTTTGTCCCCAGAAGGAGGGAGGCGGAGTGACAGAGATGCCTTTGTTAGCTGCACAAAACAAGCCTTTGCGAAAACAACCTTATATTTTCACGCTACACTATTCGTTTTGAGGAAACACAGAAACAGTTGAACCACCACCTCTTCCAAGTGAAAGGTAATCTGTGTCTGTAAGTCAATAATTACTGAATGACATGTCCCAGGCCTCAAAAACCACCATTATGTCATGATTTGACCTCTGTTAGTCTTTTATCTTATTATCCTATTAAAGTCATTCTACTGTGTAATTGTGTGTAGTCTGAAAGAGGTGCTCATTTAATCATGGAAAAACTTGATTAGCCTGTGACGGGGAAAGAGACTACAGCTAACAAATCACTTGTCATTAAAAGTTGAGCTACAATAAAATGCTACGGCTCGAGCCGCTCAAGTACAATAGATCACTGCTGTCAAATTCTCCTCCGCCTCATCCCCCATCAAATTATAAAAGTGCTGCACACCTCCTGAGTGCTGTTTTATTTGAGAGCAATGAATGTGTATATTTTGTAACTTTGGTGTTTTCCAAGTTTAAATTCCTCCTTGGAGCAACACTTTTTTTCCGCATAGTTTCACAAATTCCAGATCCAATGTCTTTTTGATTTTTCCTGAAAGAGCAACGCAAGAAGCAACGTAATAAGGACAACAACAAAGGACTATTTCTGGGACGAGTATGCCGGGCGGTAACTTTTACCGACTGCTTTGATTACATCAGGAAAGCGTGGCGATTTGTTTGATGTTTGCACATATTTGTCAAAATCCAGTCCAATTTGGAAAAATATGCCAGTCACGAGGACAGCCTGAACGGAGCTAACCTTATGAGTCACATCCTGTGATGTGAGGCATAGGAACAACATCTCATTTATCTAATTCCTCACACAGTGGTCCAAGTCTGGTGAGGAATGATTATTCACAGCAGTAGTTCTAAAATTGATCCCAGTATACGCTCATGTTCATGTGGAATATACAAGCCTGTCAAATATAGCAAACTCAGACCATGATCCCAAACAAAGCATTGCAGTCATTCCTCATGGGTTTTTTGTCCAGCACTGAAGATGGCTCAGCTCACTCCTTATCCTCAACAGTTCTTCTTGCCTATGTTGCACTGATTAAAACAAAACAGCAGCCCATGTCACTGCGTATGCAAGAAACCTTGAAACCAAGCATGGAGTTGTCATAATAATGCCTCGCCGGCAAGGATTCCCAAAAGACGTCCGATTCTCAAGAGCACAGATGCAAATGAGAGCAGGCCCAGTGTCTGAAGGAAGCAAACCAGCGCAATAGTGACGAGATGAGCTGCAAGATGGGACTTTCCAACCACCTGTGAACCACAATGACAAATATTAGTCCTATGCTCACGGTTCCATTAAACTAAATTAATTTCGGAATGTGTTGCATATAAGTTTAATTTTGGAATGTGTTGCATATAAGTGAATGTAGGTGGGGGGGGGGACGACATATCACATTACACTTTATTACACTACATATTCACTTTAATTTCAAATTATCGGGCGCTAGAACCTATCCCAGCTGACTTTCTTCAGAAGGTGGACTGCCCCATGGAGGGGTTGCCACTCAATCAGAGGCACAAGTCGAGACACGCAAACTTTCATACGCCGATTCACACCATCGCTGAGTGGGAACTGAACACAGGCTCCTGCACAGAAGTCAAGCAAGTGATATGCTATAGATACAAAAAAATATATATATTTTTGCAGACAAAATTATCAAATAAAACCAACATGAGCAAATAGACACACCGACACAATCGTTTACTTTAAATGACACAAACTATGCAAGTGGAATTTCTGTTGAATGAATGACTAAATGAAAATATTTACATGCAATTCATGCTGGTGCACTAATATGAAATCACAAGTACAGTATCAATATTTCTGTCCCCGCCGCCCCACTTCTACTTCTTGTTGCGACACTCATCAATAATTCTACATTCCAATATTGATGCGCCAACAAGTCACTTCAGAATGCTCATGCAACGTGAACCCAGTTTAATCACCAGGCATCGCTACGCTGCAAGAACGCATTGTGTACGAGAAGACCGTTGCAGGGCATCAAGTGGTCCATGGATTTCTTGCTGGTCTGTTGATCTCTTACTCTCCCACCCCTGTGCACTCTTCCTGCACCGAATCGACCCCCTCCATCAACTTTCTCATCTTTCTCTTGATATTGGCTCTCGTCGCAATCATCTTGTCTTCAGAAGTCCTGTAAGCAATCTCCACATCACAGTGAGAGGTGACAAATGATCACTCGTTACAGCAACTACGTCTTGGTTCTTTGCCACTCCTCCATGTTCTCTGATGCTACAAAACATCTATTCTTCCATTTTCTATATCTGCGTTAGAGTCTCGGGTGTGCTGGAGCCTATCCCATTTGATAAATGGACACAGGCGAAGGACAACCCGAACTGGTCGACATTCTATCGCAGGACAGATATCGACAAAAAAAAAAAAAAAGTAAAAGCATTCATACTCACAAGGGACAGTTTGGAGTCTTAAATGAGGTTTATGTGCTTCACCTCTGCTCTATGCTGGAGTGAGTTGTCTTTTAAATATAATTAAAAGAGGCACACCATTCACTTTCTTCTGTTCTAGATTTCCTTCATGATTAAGGATTTTTAGTTGTTGGTGTCTCTGATTACTTTCATTCAGTAAATTCTCTCCCGGGTCATTAGTAGCATATAGTGCTTTGCATAGCTGACTTTTGTGCAGCTAAAAAGGAATCACTTCGCACTGAATTACCCTTTCACAATTGCCCCATGATTGACATTGTCAGTATTTCAGTCTGTAGTCCCACTTGGAATCAGCAGACTTCAACCATTGGTGTGATCGTGAACAACTGGTCTCTTCAGTGTCGATAAGTGTCACGAAAGATATATTTTAAATTGTAACTATAAAGTTTTCTGCTTTGAAGCAATCCCATTGGAGTCTAACGCAGCTTCTCAGCCTCCTCTGCCACGGCTTCTTACACAACTGGAAGTATTCTTCCGGGATCCTCCATGCGGATTCCGTCATCCACATATTCAAAGTGGGTACCCTTGATGACCCCCTTGACCTTGACAGTCAGGCTCATACAGGGGGGAGGGTGGGGGCTATTAATGCCCAAAGTGCCCTTGTCCCTTTTTTACTGCATGTGAAAGCTTTTTCTCAGCCTTAAAAACAAAAAGCAGATACATTCATGCTTACATGCACTTTACCTTCACTGATTATTCTCACATTTATGGAACAAAGACAACATATTTGCACCGTGTTTTGCTCCATAACTTGCAAGTGATTGTTCTCCACGCCATGCACAGTCAGGGTTCCATTCAATACATACATACATACATACATACATACATACATACATACATACATACATACATACATACATACGTACATAACTCCATGAATATATCTCATGCACTGATTTGCATTTGCTAAATAACAGTCAGAGTGATTGTCACCCTTCACCACTTTGCATACTGAGATTGTCTTATTCATTCAAATCATATCTAAAATGATCCATGACACAAAAATCTATGAATTCTCCACAATTCTATACACTACTTTTTAATAAATTTTTAATATTTATTATATATATTTTTTAATATTTCCAACTCCACCGTAAATGTGATGAGCAAGATTGGGGGACACGCATGCATTCCACTTTATGAAAAGTGAGGAATACACAACAAACAATGACCCCCATCATCCCACATGTCAGTTAGGATAATTATTCAGTTATGAAGCAAATGTCATTGTTAAACAATAATTATTATTGAGAGTGAGATTAAAATTGAAGTGCATTTGTAAAGTTGACAGTGTGGTGCTACATTCTAATGCACCATGTTACATCAGTAACTACTAAATGCTGTCGTACTGATATGGTATATAATAAATTAGATTACTGAGTTTTTTTAAAAGTTAGTGCAGTAATGCTGTTATACAAATGTTGTTATTCCCAACACTGTCTATGCAAGATACAGTAAAGTATATTCGCAATGAAAGACTGTTAATAATTCAGCTTGTTTAAGATTAAAGAGGTTTTGTCATTTCAGCCTTATCCAAGTACATTGCGCAATGAGTTATAGTGTAAATCATGTTTCAGTAAAGTGTTTCAAGCTCATTCCAAGTTTAACAGATTCCAGCTAGAACTCTGTAGGTTAGTAAAAACTTACCCCTCTGAGCCTTCTGAGGCTGCTGGCCTTCTGCTGCTTTTCATTTCAGCAGTCAACATGTGCCACGCGAGCGGCGAAGTGGTGGCGCGAGTTCGTACCTCAACTTGGTGAACCAGTGCATGAATGCCAGTTATACATGTGCCATTTTTCCATTCATCCATCCATCCATTTTCTACCACTTATCCGGGGTCGGGTTGCGGGGCAACAGCTGTAGCGGGGAAGCCCAGACTTCCCTCTCCCCAGCCACTTTTTGCAGCTCTTCCCAGGGGACCCAGAGGCATTCCCAAGCCAGCTGGGAGACATAGTCTCTCCAGGGTGTCCTGGGTCGTCCCAGGGGCCTCCTGCTGGTGGTACATGCCCGGAACACCTCACAGGGAGGTGTCCCGAGAGGCATCCCAATCAGATGCCCAAGCCACCTCATCTGGCTCCTCTTGACGTAGAGGCGAAGCGGCTCGACTCTGAGCCCCTCCCGGATAACCGAGCTTCTCACCCTATCTCTAAGGGAGAGGCCGGACGTCCTGCGGAGAAAACTCATTTGTATCCTGGATCTCGGTCTTTCAGTTACAACCCATAGCTCGTGACCATAGGTGAGGGTTGGAACGTAGATCGACCGGTAAATTAAGAGGTTTGCCTTTTGGCTCAGCTCCTTCTTCACCACGGCAGGCCTTTCTCTTTCTTTTTTCTGACTTTCAGCTCCTGCCCCTCCAAAGTCACGACACGCCACTGCACACAGTCGTTTTCCGCAAATAATTGAACATAACAACTGCATAACAGCTTCACAAATGTCATGTACGTGAAATGTACGTCATAAAAAGGAGGCTACAATTATATAATGTATTATTATTACTATGCTATAAAGACCAGTTGGCCTATATTCACAACAAGGAAATAGCTGCAAAACAGGCTGTGAACGTATGATAGTGTAAAGTTCATAAATTAGCATGTGGTTAGACTGAACCCTCCTACCATCTCTGACATGTTCAACACTGTGCTTCTTTCATCTCTTCACTTGATCACTTCAAATCCATTGAGTGGTCCAGCCCCATGACTCCAGCGCTCCAGTTAATCAAATGGTGTCAGTCCTGTAATAAGTCCTTGACGGGGATGTTGTCATGAGTGGCACTCTTTATCAAAGCTTTACTTTGCTCGCATTTCCTGCACAATGATGGATTCTACCATGCCCCAGCCTGCCCTTCATGCTGACTGATGGAGCAACCCACACACGCACGCATCGCTGTGCAACAAAGGGATGTTACAGCCCTGTATATGATGGCAACAGACAGATATGTTTGTTTTTCAAGCAACCTTATATAGTCATGCAGTAGACTTGCACCATAAGTGTTATGATGGAGGGACGTTTTCACCTTGCCTGTCTGGCCAAAAAGATATCAGCTAATCCACTTAACAAATGAAGTAAAATCAACAGTGGGATGGCACTGTCACACAATACAGCACATCTGGGACTCTTACAATGAGAAATATTGTCAGCTTCCGCTGTCTGTCCTTGGCCCTATTTAGACGAAATATAGGGTGGTTTCAAACCAAACTGATTTGTACAGTAAAAGGTAAGTCCAATTTGCCTGTTACCCATTCGAAATTAAGCTAAATAATCAACATCAAATAGTTTTGGTATCTGGTGCAACCCACCAAGTCAAATGTGCCAGAAGTTGAGTTGATTTTTCTGGGCAAATACGCTGTAATTAGAAACCCAAGCCAAAACTGCAACAGTCAACAATTCCATTGAGGGAAAAAAATAATAAAAATTACAGTAATTATTAAACGAATGTCACGGAATGAATTGTGGTGGGCTTTGGCGGTTCCACTGTATTTGTCAATGTTGTCAGTGTCAGTGTTGAATGCTTTTCTAAGTTGCCGCTGATCCATATTTGTAAGAAGAACCGCTTATTTTGAAACAAACTGCAATAAATATTGTATCATAAGCTGAGATCTGCACCCTTTTGCCATCTGATTCAGGCTGTGAATGTTGAACGTTGTTATCCCTGTGTATGGGAGCATAGAGTATCTACCATTGTACAATGACCTTCAACTCGGCTTATATGTTAAAAACCTTTTGAACAGTTCGGAGAAACATCGCCTTTCTCCTCTCTAATCATAAAACACTTAGCAGTTGTAAGTGTATGCAAACAGCTTCCCAGTGTTCCAGTTTATTTGGCAATCCAATTTAGAATCCATAATGCCACACACAATCCTCAAGTACATTCAGTTTGAAATGAAGGACACGCTGAGTGATCCAAAACTCTCCACAAATTATAGCACTCGTCAGCCACTGGCAGACATAAAACCAGAGACACTCAAAGAAGAGCATTCATTTCTTTGAGTGTAGATTGATGGAGCAATTCAGAATAACATTTCATGAATCTCACAAGCACACAAAAAAAACACATGGTCAAAGATTTTTATTTATTTATTTTTTTACTTCAATCAATTTGGGAATCTACAAACCGATTTGCATTCATCTGCTCAAAAGATAATGTTTATAATCCAAAATTGTTGACACTATAGGCTCTATAACCATAGTCGTTGTGTCATGTTTCGGTGTGTGACCAACAGGTGGCACTGTAGGGCTCTCCCTGCAGCTGCACACCTGTTGGTCGTTATGTCGTTATGTAATTGTTTAAAAGGACTCCCGGCACAACCACTCAGTGTCGGGTCATTGTATGTTTGCTTGCAACTGTCATGTTTGTTTCTGTCATGGTTCTGTTCCTGTTAGTTTTTTGCCACAGTCATGGTTTTGTTTTGGTACTTTGGATTCCTTGTGTTCTTGGAACTTTGGTTTAGGGTTTAGTTTTCTGTGTTTTATCAATACACTTCAAGTACAACCTACTCCTCCCTCCTGCCTGCTTTTTGGGGTCCACCACCACCTCGCATACATGACACGGTGCAGCTGCACTCGAGCATAAAAAAGGCTCATCTTGATTTTCGTGCCAGAGAAAGCCATGTTTTGCCTGTTGGGGAATCTGGCAGACCACTCTAGTCTGTGCCATCACCGGCGTTTTGGTGTTCCAAAGGTGTTTCGTTTGACATGCGTCCATGCTGAAAGTTGACCATACTGTACGCCTGCAGGAACCACAACTAACTATTGGCGCAGTTTTGGTGTATCACGGATTTTGGTGAATTTGATCAAGGTGCAGGCACACAGATTCAGAGCCCCGCGGACACGTGTGATGAATGTCATCGTATTTCAGTGAAAATTTTGATGCGGCTCTTTATCCATCTATCCACCCATTTATCGATTTCATGTGGTGGATCTCATTGTATGTTGTAAATAGGACATCAGCATGCATCTAACCCTCTGAATTAGTGCAGATAATTAATTGAACACAATATTATTATTGTCATCGTTATTGTATTTAAAATCACCCCCAAGCCCGCAGCACAGCTTTCTAACAAGAATACAATCATGCAGGGTGGAAAGCGGTTTCCAAGTCCCGACTTCACAGATCTGTGCCCTCCCTGGCCAAGTTTATATCGTCCACTTGTGGAAGAAGCCGTGCAGTTTCTTCTTAACATATTTGTAGGCTTTGACTTCTTGCATGAACTTCAGGAAATCAGTTCCACTATTTCAAGGATTGTGATTTTCTTGCCCACCAATTTTTAAAGGGAATAAGAGGAGCTGTTTCGATTGATGGTGGATCGAGTGCGCTGCTCATGCTCACAATGGTGCAAAACACAGGTTTTTATCTGTGTCAAATTGCATTCATCTGTAAAAATACCGAAACTCTGTCTAGTATACCTCCACACAGACAAAAGTGGACACTAAAGATGCCTGCAAGCATTCAAAAATAGTTTGATATGATGCTGCACTAATTCTAACCACAGTAACAAGGAGACATTGTCTCTTGCCATTTTTTAAATTCATAGCCAGTTTATTAGTCTGTAACCACGACAATAGAAATGTAGTGGGATCTAATTATTAACTTCTTGTGAAAATGGCCCTCTGCTCAACCAACTACCACTATGTCTTGGCATTATTAAAAGCAAAATTCTCTCTATTAGGGCGTGTGTCAGAACTGTTCTTGGACAGGTGTCACAAAGGGTGTATTTGAAATTCAAACCAAAGCTTTTTCCCTTTTAAGTCATCCCCCCTGAAGTCTAGTCAAGTCAAATCCAATTTAATTATATAGCCCTTGATCACAGTAACGTCTTGAGGGGCTAAATATGCCGCCACTTGTCAGATATTAACAACATCCCCTGATCTGAACTCCCAGGAAGGCAAGAAAAACCTAAAGTTTTCTTTTTAAAAAAAACATCTGGAGAAAAATAAGAAACCTTGAGGAAGGGCAGCAGACTTTAGCGATATTGTGAAGGTGGGGTTAAAAAACAGTTGTAGGAATATTCATAATGTATGTTTGAAAATAGAGAGTCTAACGTCCTTTGCTAGCTATCCAAGATCCTCCGCAGCATCACGATCATCTTGATGTTGTCTTGAAAAAGGGTCACCTTGAAGACACTCTTGAGCTTGTCAAAAAGGGAAAAAAAAATCCCACTGAACCAAATCATGCGAGTATGGAATACAGTTTTAGCAAAATCCAGGCTGCTTGACCAGGAACTGTCGGATGCTCAGGGCATTGTGAAACAGCTATGAGGTTTCCTGCCACAACTCTCACCTCTCCTGCTCCACTTAGCAACGCAAACCCCGCAGAATCTCATTAGAGATGTGGTGGTTAACCATCCAGCCTGCATGATGAGGAAAACGTGCTTTCTTGTTATCACATTGTAGAACAGCGTGGAATTGATTGAAGCATAATTAAAAGCTTTGAAAAGTGGTATTCAAAAGTTCAATTTTGATAAAGGCTGATATTCTATTTTAGGTTCATATTTTTATATCCAACTCCGGAGGAGTAGTGTCTCACCAGTCATGAACCTCACGGCGCACCACTGCTCTGTACAGCCACACATCAAATACCTTGATGCACAAGTCACTTCCTCTCCATTTTATTGCATTTAAATTGAGCTATGAGTCAAGCAGCGCAATTTCAGAATCACTGCTAAATCTTGATCTCATCTGCTACCCTGCTAGAAGAAGCGTGTACATAGGAAATGAAAATCCATCAGGTGAATGAATACACACACACACACACACACACACACACACACACACACTAATGATGTTACAACGCTGATGACAAGTGGCGTCACGGTGAAACACCGCTTTTATTTGCAGTGCCACGTTTAGTTATTGTTCATATGGTTTTATATAGTAAATTTGTGGGTGTTTTGTGATACAAGGTGAAACTTAAATTAGGTGTAGCGGACTAGTAGCTAGCGCTATCACTGCAGGATGCCGCAGGACTCTTTTCTTTCTAAATGTTATTTAAATGTTATTTGAGATAAATGTTATTCAAGGTAAGTCAGTCCTTTACTGTTTATGCTCCAAACAGTAAATAGCAGTCACCATTTCCTCCGAAGCAGGGAGCTTGTGGATATTCTTGAACAGAAAAGTACTGAAAAGCCTTCCGTTGTAAAGGATACAATGTTTGGTACACACTGAGTATATGCCACAAGTGTATCCTACACCAGCCATTCAGCGTTGCCAATAGAGGTCAATCGAAGTCCAAGAAAAGCTCTCACTCTGTGATTGACGACACTCCAAAATAAATATTTAGCCCTCCCTCCCCCTGTTTTTTGCTGATAACGGCAAACAACAGAGCTGTAGGCTAAGTCTCCAGACAGTGGATTTACATAGTGCACGTATGCATGTGTGAGCACATTCACGGTGAGAAGCAAAGATTATTGAGAACCTGTCCCTATCCTGCCAACACCTGTCCGCCTGAGTGAAGCACTCGACACGTTTGCAATTGATGTGGAGGCAAGGAGGGAGACTTCAAGAGCCAATGACATGTAGGTTTGGCTCACTGTCATTAGGGAAATGTCAACACAGCACATACAAAAATTATGCAAAACTGTCTTTCTGGCATAAATGCTTGGTTGACCCTGCAACTGTACGCCATGCTGGAGAATGTAATTTATGCTGTCGAGCGCAAGGCCAAGTTTTCATTTGGCTGAGTCAGTTCAAAGATTCCAATGAAAAATGCCTTTTCCCATACACACCTTTGCACATACCAATTATGTTTAAATATGTTCCAAACAAATGCAAAGCTTTTCATAGGGGACAGGCACCGAGCCTTGCCACGAATAGCAAAAATAGCCTTTAATTGCAAATATACCACAAACTATGATCCCAATACAGTTTAATAATAAAACTCATCTTGCAGATTTAACCCGATAAAATAAATGGATTACAAATCAATTGATTCCGAAAAAACGCATATGTCCACATGCACAAACTTAGTCGCTCCTCCCTATATTGCAATGTGGTAGCATGCAAGGGCCTTTCAGAAAGAGCGCTACAAATCAATGAGTTATTCATCAAACGGCCGAGGATAAATTCTTACATCTTACAATGTTATTATGACTATAGTTAGTCTTGTCAAACCCTGAGTCATTTCTAGGCAAGGGACGTAAACTTTTGTCTTCCTATTAAAATTACTCGCTGAGACGGGACACTCGTCCATATTCGAAAAAAATGTCCTTGGCTGTTGGCACGGAGTCACGTAACTGAGTCTTGCCCGCTGATCCCAGACTGAAGACATCATTTCCTCCTAATTTGCAGCCAATTCGATGAATCTGTTTGTACAGGTCCAATTGTAAGACAATATTATCAATCGTGTAAAATTGCACATCTTTAAAGCTATTTTGTAATAATATTGATGACGATAATCATCCCCTATTAAGATATATTTTACTTTTATCATTCCACATTGCCTGTCCAGTTAATATTCAAAATGACGTGGAGAGTTTTACCTGTTTGTTCATATTTATAGATCATTATTTTGTATTGATAAACTGTAATTGTTGCCCAAAAAACAAATAAATCCGAGCAGCATCCAGCCTCTTCCAACGGCTTGTGTTCGACCTGCAAGTTCAACGGTATTCTTATTCGTTCTGAAATTGGAAGTGACTTCATGTAGTTCCTTTTGAGTGTAATGTTATTAGTACATTCTCAAATATTGATTTGTTGTAGCTCTGCAAATGCAATCATGAGCTCCCATGGGCCATTCACATGCAGTTTTAAAGCTTTGCCATTGCATAGCAGTTTACTATACTCTGAAGCACGCTGTGGCCTGTTGACCAAAACTGGAATGGACATTTGTCCTCATGCAAGCTAAACTTCCTTCCGAGAGCAAGTCTTTCCTTAAACAGCACAAATTGAATTAGGAGATTGTAGCAGCTGGCAAGTGTGAAATTGAATTGAAATGTATCTGGAGTTGTGAGACGTGGGATTTAAATGCCCTGAGACTAGAACCAAGTGGAGTCGATTACAAACAAGAATCGAGCGATGATTGTGGCCATATCAGACTCACGTGGAGAGTGTACACGTGTGCGTGTGTGTTGACATGCCCTCAGATTTTTCCTCAGAGGAACAATAAAGTCTGTCAACTGCTGAGTAAGTGAAACAGATGGAAGAACCTTGCATCCATCCATCCAATGCATGAAAGCACCCTGCATGGCCTCACACAATGCAATCCATCCGTCATTGCACTGCTGTGGCTCCAAGGAACGTTTCGTTCACTGCTTACCCTTTCCCTGTAATTAAGACCCTCAGTGATGGTCACTCCCATTTCAACTTCCTTGTCTACTTCGCAACACCTGTTGTCTCCTTCTTTGTCGTCCTGTCTTGTTTTGTCATTTCCCTTTGACCCCTGCAGTCAGCGGTTGCACCAACCCTCTCTCACATCAGTTATTTCCAGACTTGATGCCCAAGTGTTTGCTTTATCAGTCACATTTTCCCATCCATTCTTTGCCTCGAGCAACAGACTGTTCCATCAGTCACTGCTCAACACCCACATTCAACCCCTCTCGCCCCCGTCGCTGTGATGGTTAATTCCATCAGTCACACGCCTCTCACACACCGGCACCAAGCCTAGCCACTTCCATCACAGCATTAATCTATTTAAGAGAGAGCAGCAGCACACTTTCTGTGGCTGCGAGCTGAGCCCAGAAAGGAGGAGTGAAAGTAGCTTTGTCAAAAATTGTTAGAAATGTCATGGCACTAAACAACAGTAATCTTTATGTTATTGTCAGGTAAATGTGAGGTATGTGCTGGAACGGAGCCTTTGAACACAGTCTCTAATTGTAAAATAGATCAGTCGCAGCCTATGAGATTTGCCGTGGGCAAAGTGAACTCCAGAATGTTTTGCCAAAACCATGGATAAAGCCGCACGCAGTGTTTTTGTTTTTTTTTATTTTTTTATTTTTTTTTAAACCACAGATTGGTAGTTACTTACTTTTAAGTCAGAAATATGTCGCTTCAGTTTGGCAAGTGCCTGTCACGTTTCCGGAGAAAATCAGGACAGAATTTGTAATTCCACAATCGTAGACACAAACAAGAGGTTTTGACAAAAATATATTTACAAACACAAGACTGACGAAGTACAACGAAGGACGTTGTTAACAGAAAAAAAACAGGAAAATGCGAGAACAAACAGAAAACGCTTGCAAAAGGCAAGGAACGAGAACATAAATTGCTTGTCAACTCAAAAGACACAAGAATTCCATGCACGAGAATACACAAGAAAATATTCACATGAAAAATACTATGAATTAACGTGGTGAAGATATGATGGGAGACAGAGTGGTGAGCAAGTCTTAATAATCTGACAGCAGTAGTCGGTGTCGCATGGCTATTAAAAGCAGCTAGGTAATGTCAGGTGTGGCTCATGAGGGAACGCCCACTCTC
>NW_017806073.1:0-3550 GCF_001891065.2 Hippocampus comes
CACCTGCTGTCGAAAACGGGACATGACAAATGAATGAGCTCGTGAAAGAAAGGTGTCATTTTGACTCCCAAGCTTGGTCGAAGACTCTGCTTACAAGTCCAAAAATGCAGGTTCTATCAGGCTTCTCAGCTTTGGTTATGGTTCTTTGACATCTTCATGCTATGTTGCTTCACAGGCATGCACTTGGAAAAAGAGAACCCATTATGACAGCATGATAATTATGTGCGAGAACGTGCAGGATCAAGGTGTCAGTATGATGACTTGAGAATAAGTCGAGGAGTACTAATTTATAATTTACTGACTTTGACATGGTTGAGCCAACAGTGAGCTCTTTGTTGTCAACTGACACTCCCCAACAGTCAGGATTGTTTCATGAACATTTACCACCCGGGTATCCGGTTGTACCCATTTGCAGTGAGGTTTTAACGTCATAAATCAGGCTCATATTGAATTTTTGTTGATGAGGAACACAGCCAACTCACCCAGCAGTGGATGAATTACTCTTTTTATTTTCCCTTGACACTGTGAAGGTGTCATTTAGTTTGACAATGTCCTGAGTAAATTTTGTTTTCGGTTAAGATGATATTTCATATATGTATATATTTTTTTTTACCACCAGGAAAAATACTCAATACAAATGTGATTGCCAGTAGTCCCACGTATTTACTACTATAACGGGCTGGGCTGGGCCGTGCACAATTGAAGTAATTTATGTACCCATGTCCACCTTAATCCAGCGATAATTCCTCTATTTATAAGTGATGTGCCGATGGCAACGGAAATATCAATACCACAGACCTCGGATCTATGTATGCTAATATCAAATATCAAATTCAAATATTTATACTTTTGATACTTCAGACATTTGAGGTAATGTATATCATTTACAGCAACACAGTGGAAAGTAAGTAAACCGTTGAGTTCCTGTCTCAATTATATGTGGTTGGTGAGCATTACTTGTTCTTGCCCGGATAAGTGCGTCATGCGTAAGCGCGGTGGAATGTCCCGGTGCTCAGTCTGTCACTCAGTCTCAGTCTTACACTGCACAATAGAATTATAGCAGAAGGTAAACTGGATCATTTTACGGCCATACCACCCTCCGTATGCCCGATTTCATCCGATGTCGAAAGCTCAGCAGGGGCGTCTCTGGTTAGTGCTTGGATGCGAGGCCGCCTGGGAATACCAGGTCCTGTGAGCTTTGGCGGCCCAGTGGTCCAGTGGTTAGCTCATCGACGTCACAATGCATACAAACTCCTGTGTGGAGTTTGTATGTTCTCCCGGGCCTGCGTGGGTTTTCTCTGGGTACTCTGGTTTTCACCCACATTCCAAAAACATTCATTTAGTTGTCAATGTGCTCTGGTTAGTGCTTGGATGCGAGGCCGCCTGGGAATACCAGGTCCTGTGAGCTTTGGCGGCCCAGTGGTCCAGTGGTTAGCTCATCGACGTCACAATGCATACAAACTCCTGTGTGGAGTTTGTATGTTCTCCCGGGCCTGCGTGGGTTTTCTCTGGGTACTCTGGTTTTCACCCACATTCCAAAAACATTCATTTAGTTGTCAATGTGCGACTGTCGTGATAGTACGTCGTACAATTTAAAACAAAAAAGTATACTTATCTCTTGAAATGTTATTTACTTTTTTCTGTTTTTAATAAATACGTTTTTTTTTTTTTTAATATCTTGAATTTGTAAAAAAATATACATAAAAAAAAAAAAAATCCTCGTCTCACCCCCAATGACATATAGTACCTGACTTCTTCTCCCGCGAAATCAAAAACTTTCACGATGGTGACTTTTGCTGTATCCGATTCCTGTGATTCAGTTCTCATACAAACATTAGAAGCAGAAGGATTAGCCTGAAGAAGAAGAACAACAGATTGTTAGAATATCAAGTAAAGTGAAACTACTGTTCCCTAAATAGACCTCCACAAAAGACACCGTGTTCCAATTCCTCTCCAGAGTTGCTCACGGTGAGAGGCACAGAGCAGCATGCGAGCAGTGGTCTGTTAATGAACTACTGCGCTCATCACAAATTATGTTCAAAACTCAAGCTTGTCCAAATGCGCACTTCGCACCAGGACACCCTCGGACACAGTTTTAAGATCGACTTCAGGGTTGTGTCAGCAGCCTTGCAGCCAATGTCTTGGACACGCAAGTGAAGAGAGGGGTGGAGCTGTCAAGGGATCACCACCTGGTGGTGAGTTGGCTCAGATGGTTGGGGAAGATCCTACCAGGCATATGCGAATGGATTTAGAGGGTCGGCTGGGAACGTCTGACAGAGTCCCCTGTCATCAGGAGTTTCATCTCCCACCTTTGGGATAATTTCCATCATGTCCCTGAGGAAGCACGGGACAGTGCCGCGTCTCCGTTGCTGAAGTAGCCGACTGGTGCTGCGGTAGCAAGGTGGTCAGTGCCTGTTATAGCAGCAATCCTCAAACCAGTTGGTGGACTCCGGCGGTGGGGTATGCCGTCAAGCATCTTCCCGTCGTTCCTAAAGGCTCTGGATGCCGTCCTGGTTGACATATGGCTGTAACATGGTATGGGTGTCAGGCAAAGTGCTTCTGGATTGGCAGGCCGCGGTGGTGGGTCCCCTGTTTAATGCATTCAGTACCAGCCAATTCTGGACCAAGTCTGAAAAGACGTTTAAAAACGTCTTTGGGAGTGAATGAGTTAAGAGGGGGCACATGAGGGTATGTTCCATCTACAGGAGGATCACAATTTTCAGCCACCTGGTAAGGTCTATTCAGGGGTGCTGAAGAGGCGGGACTATCAGAAAGTCAAATAATTGTAATGTGGTTTTTATTCTGGTGGTGGGACAGTGGACCAGCTCTATACCCTCAGCAGGGTCCTCATGGGGCGCATGGGAGTTTGCTCAACCAACCTCCATTTGTTATGTGGAACTGAAGATGATTGGCAGTTTCCCTCAGGGAGTTCTGTGAGGTGGTGCGTCAGGAGACTTGCTTGGCTTGAGACTTGCACAGCATTGAATATGGCTGTTGCACTCTCATTCGTGCTCAGTTTATGATTTGATTTTCAAACAATACACTGGTGTCAAACATTGCATTATTCCTAAATTACCTCCGGTGTGGTGTGAGATGGTGACCCAGCCATCGATGCTTTCGGTCTGGGGGCAACATCAGACAAGAAACGAGCCCAGAGGTCATCGGATTGTTTCTTTTGTGCACCTTTCTCATCATTCTGTACTTGTGCCAGTTTTTCCACATCTTCGGTACCATCACCATTCTTCTCCTCTTTGTCTACTTTAACCACACGTTTTGGTCTCTTTCTGTGGAGAATCACACAAATCAGTTGTTATAATATATACCGTATTGGCCCGAATATAAGACTGTGTTTTTTGCATTGAAATAAGACTGAAAAAGTGGGGGTCGTCTTATATTCGGGGTCTAGACATTATACCCATTCACGACGCTAGATGGCGCCAGACATCATTGAAGCGAATGCTGAACTTGACTCCCCAGGTCAAAGCGAAGCCCTGTCACGAAGAATAAAAATAAAAAGAGCGGTAGCACGAAGAAGAAAAATAAAAAATAG
>NW_017806073.1:4397-32213 GCF_001891065.2 Hippocampus comes
TATATATATACACACATACAGACGCTCCCCAGCTTACGAATGAGATACGTTCCGAAGGATCGTTCATTAGGTGAATTCGTTCGTAAAGGAACATTTTGTCAAGAGGCACGAGAGCACAAATGATCCAGTAATACACTCCATTGTTTTCCTGTGGCGTTAACGCATGACATGCCAAACAAAACAAATTTGAAAGAAAATCTACAACCAAGGGGTTTAGAAATACTGTTTGCCATTATTTTTTCCATGCTAAATAAAATAATCTTTTCCAAATACAGTACCAATCACAAATCCCTTGGAAAATAAATCGTTAATGCATTAATTTAAGTACTGTTAAACATCCATCACAGCATGTGCTTCCTTATGATAGATGCAGCCACAGATAAAATACTAGTAAGTTAAAACATATGGCTTTTGATGGCCATTGTCAAGGTGCCCATAAATTTTAAATCCAGGGATTGGAATTTTCAAAAGCACAAGATAATTTATTGAAAGACGCAAAAAAGGAAAGATAGATTGAATGACATTTGAGGCCTCTGGTGATCTGAATTGAGGAGTTTTCAAAGTGCTCACACAAATCCTGAACCGGATTTTGAACTTGATGACAACTCATTGTTACCCGTATAAAGCCATTATTAGTTTAAGTTCAATAACAACAACAACAACAACAACAACAACAACAACAACAAAAGACAATTGGGATCATTTGCAACCAGCAATACGTCAATGGCCATTGATTATTTGGAACTACAAGTTTGGCCACTCCAACTTTGATGGAACTAGTTCATTTGATTTCACTAGATTGATGCCATAAAGTTTGAGTTAGTTTGAATATCCATTCATCCATTTTTAAATCTGCTTATCTTCACCAGGGTCACGGATATGTGTAGGACCCTATCCCAGCTGTCTTCTGGCAGTAGGCGAGGTACACCCAGAACTTGCAGGGCAGACAGAGATTAACAACTACTGTATTTACACCCACAATCAATCATGCCAAAGGGCAATCTGGAGTGATCAATTAACCTACGATGCATGTTTTTGGAATGTGGGAGGAAACCGCAGTACCCGGTGAAAACCCACACAGGCACGGGGAGAACATGCAAACTCTACACAGGAAGGCCGAAGCCGGAATCGAACCCTGCACCTCTGCACTGTGAGGCTGACGCACTAACCAATTGGCCACGGGCCACCCATACATGAATATTCTGTGCATAAATGTAAATGGCAGATACCATATCTGAAATGACAAGAATATATATGATACACTGCGATTGGCTGGCAACCGATTCAGGGTGTCCCCCGCCTGCTGCCCGTAGACAGCTGGGATAGGCTCCAGCACCCCCCGCGACCCGAGTGAGGATAAAGCGATTCGGAAAATGAATGAATGAATGAATATATGATACAATTCACAGTCCAACACAATCTATATGTATGTGCAGTATATTTGAAGTTGATTCTTAATTCTTTAAAAATGTACAGTATCTTAAAATAAACACCAGAGTCAAACCATTTGACTCTGGTGGCCTGTGCATCCGGCACTCGACAATTCCGTTTGAGGTGTTGCTAAAATATTCTGCAACGTGTGGACTATTGCCTTCCTTCGAGGTGAAGCTCTAAACAAACAGTCTGCATATCAGTACGACCTTGTTTTTGCCTTTCCGCCATCAAGATTTGATCCGTTTTTTTTGTTGTGATTTCTGTGTAGGCCGGCCCGGTGGCCCAGTGGTTAGCACGTTGACCTCACGCTGCAGAGGTGCCGGGTTGAATTCCAGCTCTGGCCTTCCTGTGTGGAGTTTGCATGTTCTCCCTGGGCCTGCGTGGGTTTTCTCCGGGTTTCGTCCCACATTCCAAAAACATGCATGGCAGACTGATTGAACACTCTAAATTGTCCCTAGGTCTGAGTGTGAGCGTGGATGGTTTTTCGTCTCTGTGTGCCCTGCAATTGACTGGCAACCGGTTCAGGGTGTCCCCCGCCTACTGCCTGAAGACGGCTGAGATAGGCTCCAGCACCCCCCGTGACCCTTGTGAGGATAAGTGGATCAGAAAATGGATGGATGGATGGATTTCTGCGTAGTTCTTGGTCCCTCACACGGGAACCACTGCAGCAGAACGAAATCGTCTTGAGACAAAAACACCTATGAAAAACATTTCATTGCAATTGATAGAAGTGCATACTATGCACTCAATACCCATCTGGTATCCAGTGAAGCATAAGATTTGAACGCCATCACTGCCCCGAATATCCGAACTGAGTTATGTTTTGAGACACACCAAAGAGATGCAAATCACTGGAGTAATGCAAGACGGACACCAGTCGAGATTGTTCTGTGTGTCAACGCGTCAATCACTGTTAAAGACTGGATTAGCATGCATACCTTTCATCCCACCTCTTCTCATCTGAGCCTAAACAGAATATAAGTGAATCACAAGTGGCTTCCTTGCTATAGGCATATTGTTTGGGATTTCTGCATTTCCGAGGTGTCACTCAAACTTCAAGATTGCCAGTGACCTTTCCGGGCTCTACTGCTGGAAGGATGTTCGATGTGGTGAACGACTGCCTGGTGTCAGACAGCTCATCCATCAAGTCCAGCAGTCCTGCCAGAGCGAGCATGAGAAGGTTCTGAATCCTCCACCGGTGACTGATTTCCTTCAAGAAATGCATATTGGTAATGATCATTTGGTTGCACACATCATGAAAATGACCACATGCATTAAATGGCCCCAAATGTTGCTGTTTAAAAAAATGGAATAATCTTGATTAATTGAAAATGTCAGAGAGGAATAATCTTAAACATTTTTATGATTAAAGAGGTGGCGAACTGCTCTACATCATCCTGATCCATTTGTTCACTCTTGGTGCTGTGTGCCCTCATTAGATGGATCCTATCTCAACTATTCACAGATACACTATTTAGACTAAATATTCCGTATGTGTGAAGAGCTGAATGGATTTATTGCCAAGTGCAGGCAGACTGATGCGTTCCCAGACTTCTTGAATTACCATTGCATAATCCACCAACAAGCGTTATGTGCGAAAATACTCAACATGAAAGACTTCATTATTCTGTGCGTATCTGGAGAAGGCGACCACTCTGAGTTGTTACCACACACTGATATGAGATGCCTTCGTCGTGGGAAATTCCTCCACAGATTTTGGGGGCTCTGTCCAGAGATGGAGTTTTTCCATGTATCTGGACATACAGAATACGAGCAACTAAATGACGGTCAGTGGCTGTTGGAATTTTTAACCGTACTGCCAACCTTGTTGAATGACCTTCAAAGACAAAACAGTGACCAATATGATCAGCTTGGTTAACGCTTTCAAACAAAAGATGCACCATTTTCACCTCAAAGCTGTTTTTTCATTGGCAAATTTCCAGAAGCTGGCATCAGAGCTGCAGACGCAAGGCAAGGCCCGTGAGCAACTTTACAGTGCACGCTACACAGAGCAAATTGACGATTGTCTGTCAGAGTTTGACAAACGCTTTCAAGACTTTGCTTTGCTTGAGCCAGTCGCTACTTTCATGTGCTGTCCTTTTCAGGAAGATGTTGAGATTGATTCACTCGCATCAAACAGTGTAATACCGTTTCACATGAACTCTTCTGGAGTGGAAGGTGAGATTTTGACTCGACAAACCGACAATGAGCTGAAGTCGAGGACTCATGAACAGTTCTGGAACATACTCACCAAGGTAAAGCATCTCTACATGAGGAAATGGGCTACTTCCTTGACTGCATTATTCGGCTCCGCTTATTTTTGTTAGTCACCCTTTTCGTACATGAAGTTCATGAAGTCCACCATGACTGATGTGTGCTTGAGGCTGGTTGTCAGCAGCGACTATGCAACCCTGGCTGATTCAATTCAATGCAAGTCATCAAAGTAAACTCAGGTAATTACAAAAAATGATCATGATAATTACTATGTGTGTTGTGCAACGTTGGCTCATTCGGTTATGCAAGGTACATCAAAGCTCATTCGGTTATGCAAGGTACATCAAAATACATTGTCGATACAACATACATACATTGTAGATACAAAGAATCCTCAGTAAATTTGAAAATAAATTTAATGTTTTGCATTTTTTTAAGTGGGGAGATCATTTTGACTTGGTACTTTGCTTGCTGAAAAAGTGGTCGAGTGGTTCACGCGTCGGCCTCACAGTGCAGAGGTGCAGGGTTCGATTCTGGCTGCGGCTTTCCTGTGTGGAGTCCTCTCTCTCCTGTGGTTGAGAGGAAAGAAATGTCATTTGTGCTGTATGTTGCACATAGAGCACATTTGACAATAAAGTTGCCTTGACTTGACTTGACTTGATAAGTGGATCGGAAAATGGATGGATGGATGTTGTACTGTTGAATAAAAATGCTTGAAATGAATGAAAAAATGTATCTTAGTAAAATGTTTACTTACTCTGTAATTACCTGTGTTGTAAATTCCAATGCTTTGACGTGGCAATTCAAAAGCAATGAAATGAAAATTAATTTCGTTTCCCGAAATTCCTGATGGCCACCCCGCCCGATCGGCGGACCCGATGATTGGTTGAAGAATGCGAGGAGAATATAAACATTTGTTACGCCTTCCAAATCCTGACACCCTGCAGGTAGCGCTGTGCGAACGCTTGAGTGAGAGGGTCAGACGGTGTGAGACAGCAAAAACGGGCATAGCGTCACACTAACTCCCTAGGCTACATTACTTGTTTTATTCTCGAACATAGTAGAACGTTATTGATATAACATATTTTATCCTTAAACAAGCAGGTTACCCTGTGTAAAATCAATCCGGCTTTGACAGTGGCATATTTCTCTCTCTCTCTCTCTCTCTCTCTCTCTCTCTCTCGCTCTCGCTCTCGCTCTCGCTCTCGCTCTCTCTCTCTCTCGCTCTTTGTCTACGGCATCCCTCAGCCCCGAAGAAGGAGAAGGAGAGGGGTTGCGGGCTGTACCTGACACCTACAGCCGCGCGTCGTTGTTTCTCGTCCGCAAAAATACAGCAGGCTTCCAGTCCGGTCTGTATCCTGCTTATCCCTCTCATAATTCTTCTATCGGACCCGTCGCTGGTTGAAACGGCCGCCACACTCCCATGGTGCCCGATACGACAAGTACGATTCGAAGAACTCCCGTTACGTCCTAAAATGCAGTTTTTACCTGCCGGATATTTTTGGACTACGCTTGTGAAGATGCTTGTCCTGACGCTCTCTCTGCTGCCGAGTGTGAGCGGGGCAGCTGGGCCTGCACCGGACAGGAGCTGCGCCGACTTGCGTCAGTTCTACACTGGGAAGGGCTTCACGCTGGCCGGAGTACCTCAAACGGAGACCTCAGGTGAGTTTCGGGAAATCATGAAGGAAAACAAAACCCTTTCGTGTTTCTGCACTTCAACCATTATCTCTCTCTCTCTTAAAAAAAAAAAAAATAAATAAAATAAAATAAACCGGTGAGAGTGAGACTCAGTGAGAATGATTAAAATGGTTCTTGTTTGATTTGTCATTCCGCATGAGAATCTGATGGTTTTGTTTTATTCCTCCTGAAAACATTGGGCGCCTCGTGCACTGTAAATATGATATCACTTGCGGAACAGTGTACAGTATTCGCATTTCCAATTTATCTGACAATCCACCTGGGGTTGCACCCCGTACACTTTATATCAATTTTCATCAAGATGAGGATAGTTGTGCAGGTAGGCAAAATAATCTATTATCTAGTCTTTTGGTGTGGTTTTCACTGCATCCCTCCAAAAGCAAATTACCATTTATAAAAACAGTACAAAATATGTTATATTTGTATCAGTAGGAATTGCGTCAATGTGTATGCCAATTTCTCCATGTGTGTACGCGTGGTGCTGAAATAATTCATGGCTGTGGCATGATATAAAATTGTATGTGATGCTTATCTGTGCTACCACAAATTATAAACAAAACCAACAACAACAAACTGGTCTGAACATTTAGAGGTGGTTATGCTGGTGCAATCAATCTTTTTTATAATGCACCAGTAAATTACCTACATGTCAGATAATCAATCAGATTGAGAAGTGGTTGGTCAGCCTGTCAGTCAAATAGACATCACACGCCAGAGTCACAGGTTGAGGTGTTTGAACTGTGAGAAGAGAAGAGAAGAGATTGGGAAATAAAGTGGCTTTTTCCTTGAAGGCAATCATCTGCCTGTGTCTTTTATCATTTAAAGGTGGACAGCAGCAGCAGCCCGGAAATAAGGAGACAAAAGACTGCGGTGTGCTTGTGTGCAAGCTTTGTGATGCAGAAGGTCATTCACATATGTCTTGTGTGGTGTGATATGAAGCAGTTTGCATGTGTGGGTGGTTGATGCCGAACCAGATACCAACACACAGACAAGAAGGAGGCATATAAATGCAGTTAGAACAAGTAATTTGTGGGCAGACGGAGGAACGAGGGAAGGAGACTGGAGGATTGGGTGATGTGCAAAGAGGGAGGGATGGGGAACCAAGAGAGAAATCAAGGGAGAGAGAGAGAGAGAGAGAGAGAGAGAGAACAAGTAATTTGTGGGCAGACGGAGGAACGAGGGAAGGAGACTGGAGGATTGGGTGATGTGCAAAGAGGGAGGGATGGGGAACAAAGAGAGAAATCAAGAGAGAGAGAGAGAGAGAGAGAGAGAGAGAAAAAAAAGTGAGTCACTCAAGGGCTCAGTGGGTGGATCAGGGATAGCCAAGGAGTCCAGACACAGCTCACTCCCTTTCCCTCCATTAAAAACTCATGTTTTATTGACAGATGAAGAACACAATGTCGTAGTCCTTGAGACCATGATACGCTCTAGTTATTTAAGCAAGAGACTTGCCTACCGACAAAGTAATGCAAGCTGACAAACAGATGTAGAATAATAGTGACAGGCATGGAAGAATAGTGAGAGGCAGTAGAATTCCCCAAAAGAGAGGCTCTTAATTTTTTTAAATGTACATACCGGTACAAAGTCTTGTGCAGCAACAGACTCATCTCCACTGTGTATGACACACGTAAATGTTCATACCGGTACAAAGTCTTGTGCTCCGGCAGCAACAGACTCATCTCCACTGTGTATGACACACTTAAAAAAAGATTTGTTGACAATGACTCCTGATCCAAACAATATTTGATGCAAATAGTTGTGGCAGACATGTCGGAACTTTGTAGGAATATGGGGTCCAGACTTTATTGTGTTCCATCTTACAAAGTTTTTTTTTGTTTGTTTGTTTGGTTTTTTTTGTAGGATGTAATTTAGCTATACTGTTCAGCAGCATATGAAAACAAATGTTAAAGGGGGAGTCAACCCCAAAATTGTCTTCACAATAATATGTACGATGTGCCTTCACTGATGTAAACACAGCATTCTGATTAATATTGCGTTTGTGGAAGATGAGTTAAACAGCAGAGTCCAATCGTTTTTAGCCATCTCAGGGGGCAGCCAGTATGCCACTTTTCCTCAACTGAAAATGACATCACAGCTGATCAGAGCATAGGTAACGTCCAATCACGGCTTACCTGTTTTCTGAAGCTGAGCCATGATTGGTCGTTACCTGAGCCCTGAGCAACTGTGATGTCAATTCCAGTTGACAACAAGTGGAAAAAATGCCCCCCCCCGAGATGGACAAAAACAGGTGGATTTTACTCCTCAGAATGCTGTGTTTAGAGTCGTGGGGCTGGTGAAAACATGTTCTTATAAATAGACTTTTTGGGTTGACTTCCCCTTTAAATGTTTGTAAACTCTCTTTTTGTCAGAACCCACTCATTTCCCTTTTTATCTTACGACAACTGTTATTGATCAGATGGATGTATGGATGGACGGACGGACAATCAATTGGACAGATGGATAGATAGATAGATAGATAGCTAGATAGATAGATAGATAGATAGATAGATAGATAGATAGATAGATAGATAGATAGATAGATAGATAGATAGATAGATAGCCTGGACTTGCACCCAATATCCGTGTTTGTTATTTGTTTACTGTGTGAGCAGTGGAGCCCAAACCAACTCGAATGGGTTACTCATTGTAGTTTTTTGGAAAAATACGTCATCGTCGAAAAAATAAAAAATCCAATTTGATCATAATGGTAAATGGGGTGCACATATAGCGCTTTATCAATACTATATGTTATCCAAAGCTCTTTTTGAGCCTCACCTTCACTTTTTTGAAACTATATCGGAGTGTATCAACTATGTATACGTCTGATGCACTAACCCAACGTGTCAACCAATTGAAAGGTATTCCTTTTTAGTTTAAAATAACTTTACCGCAAGGATTCTCTCACCAACAACAGAACCCATGGTGTATTTTTTTCCTTTTGGTAAAATTTTAAACACATCCATGTCCTGTCACACCAGCGAGCTAGCACTAAGATAACCTGGGTGAGTTGGTCTTCCCAGTTCAGCGTCCAAGTCTTTTAACCCCCTTTGTGCTAGGACAGCGTTAGAGGTTTATTTTGTCTACACTGTCTGGAAAAAAGTGAAGCCAAACACAGCAACAAGTGTACATGACAGTAATACATATTACATATTACATGACAGTAATATGCCACCAAGGCGGTGAGAAGGCCAACTTACAAATAAACCTAACTTAATGACATGGAAATCAATGCCTTGGGTCATTTTCTATTTTGAAGTTGTTCTCGGCAGCACGTCTCAGCATGACGGCTGACAATCTCTCTTGACTCGTTTTCCCGACTTTAGTTGACCATTTTATATTGCTATCAGATATATCGATTGTAGAGCTCCAAAAATCTCAGAATTGAGTCATATTATGTGATCATTTCCAAAAACGCACGCCATACAGATGAAAAATTAGATTTGATCAAAATATTAAATGGAGTGCATTTGTATAGCGCTTTATCTCACCACCACTGCACTTGACAATTTCTTGTTAGAAAGTAGACTGTTTAATGATGAATGCATCAACATTTATTAATTTACCATTTAACCAACAGTGTAAGGTTAATAACATAAAGTACATTTTGGTGAAGAGTCATTGAAGCCAAACAATATGTATAGTTTATTGTGGTATGCATGCTCCATGTCTGAACAGTCCTAATCTTCTCACTCCCTCCTCACATCACCATTGTCCCACAGGTTTAATGCCGTGTGAATGGAAGTCATCATCTTTCATGCTGTCTGTCACTTTGTCTTTGTGCCTGCAAGCACATTTTCTCACACATTGTATCCTTCACCAGGCTTGTGGTAAAGTTGAGCTAATCATTTTTTGTATGTCTGTGGTGTGTGTTTAAAAGTCGTGAAAGCCAATACCTTCAAAAAGGTTCACTCACAAATGCATTATTTCGCAGAGAAGCACACACCCAAGTGATCAAATAACCTGGACCAACAAAATGAAACCATTGTGTTTTTTTTCTGTTTACTGAGAATTGGACCCAGGACTGCATTGGATTGTTTTTGTTTTTTGGAGTTTGGTTTTATGAAGAAACACGTAAGACAATGTAATGTCAATAAACATTTGAAAGAATATTTCTCATTTTGCAACCATTGAAATATGTTTGGTAACATGTGCGATAAGACTTGATGTCAACTCAAGAGCCTGCATTTTGTTTATTGGTGCGGTTCATTAACTGGAAATAGTTGGCCTCCATCCCTGTGAACTTTTGAATTAACCTGCATTTCTACAAGGTAGTAATGATTTTCCTCGTGAACATAATGTTGAGTGCAATGCTTGCCACTGTGTTATGTTGATGGCACTACTTTGTTGTGCGCAAGGTTACACCAAGTCGTTAATGGGGGGGATAACGTGGCCGAGACTCCCGCTTTTGGTGAGAGTTCTTGAGCGAGAACAGAGCAGTGTGAGTGCCTATCTAAAGTACCTTTCAAAAGTAAAGCTGCACTGAAAGTAAAAAATTGAATACCTTTATAAATTGCCGAAATTCCCTCGACCTCTGACGATCCGCAGAACATGACGTGAGCCATGCAAAGCTTTTTGAGACCTCCTTGGTGGTTCTTCTTCCTCTTCTACTACTATCTGTTGGTGGTTGATTCTCAGTTTTGCTATTCACTGCGCTTTGATGAGGCACAAAATGCTCATTTTTCCTTTGAAAATGCGATGCGAAACTGATTATTTTGAGCCTTGCTGTATGTATCTGTGTGTATGTTTTATATATTTTTTTAATGTGTGTTGAATGGAAAAAAGGCAAAGAGAATTACATGTTGTGTATTGAATCAAACACTGCATTACTTTGTCTGAGAAAAGTCTGCCAGTTTAACCCCTTTCAGGGACAGTGGTTACGACAGTGGACAGTGTATCATGTTATCAGGTTACAGGGTGCATGAAAGGATGAATACTGACATGCAATGCAAAATGTTTGGCAAGGTGACAAAACTATCATCGATGTTGCAGTGGTATAATTAGGCGTTTGCATACAATATGTGGTGCACTTGAGCATATGCGTACTTAAAATGTTAAATCGCATACCAGATTCACGTCTGTCCCAACACATTTGTGCATGAAACATTTTTTTAATGAGCACAGCAGTGGACAAAGCTCGAGGTGTAACGTGTTGTTGAATGGAGAGCAAAACATGCACTTGTTTTACATCCAGTCACACACAAACACAAAAGTGTTTCCCTCGTCACCCCACCATCATGAACTGAAAAAACAGCATGAACAGCAAGCGCACTTGTAAGAGAGAACGAAGTATCTAATAGCAAGATATTATTTCTCTGTGGTGGGCTGGAGGCATTGATGTCTGCATTTGGCTGACAAATGGTTGACGTTCTCACAAAGATAGAGCAAGGCAAATGAATTATGACAGCAAGATGGCAATAATCCAATGTATGAACGACAATACTATGTTTGTAAAGACACATCCATCCATCCATTCATTTTCTGATCCGCTTTATCCTCACAAGGTTCACGGAGGGAGCTGGAGCCTATCCCAGCTGTCTTCGGGCAGTAGGCGGGGTACACCCTGATCTGGTTGCCAACCAATCGCAGGGCACAGATAGACATACAACCATTCGTGCTCACACCTAGGGACAATTTAGAGTGTTCCATTAACTTCTCATGCATGTTTTTGGAATGTGAGAAGAAACCGGAGTATCCAGAGAAAATCTACGCAGGCACGGGGAGAACATGCAAACTGCACACAGGAAGGCCAGAGGAATCAAACCCTGCATATCTGCACTGTGAGGCCAATGCACGAACCAGTCGCCCACCGGGCCGCCTGTAAAGACACAGCTTCGTACAATATATATGTTTCTATGACTTCCTCAGACTTAACCGACTGGTGCAGGAGCTAGATGAGCTAACCATGAGCCACCCATGCTGTTTTCATTTATTAACAACAACTAATAGGTAAACTATGGCTTGCACGGCAAGACCATCATTTTTACATTTTAGCTTTTAGCTGTCATCTCCTTTTGGAAAGGGAGCTCTTCAAGTACAGAGGTGGTTGGGGAAGTGCTCTCACCTTCTATTCTGGTACGTACAACAGTTGAACATGAATTGTCATAACACTGTGGTTTGTAATTTTAAGTCAAGGGCATTTGGACATTCTCCTTAGTGGTTATCTCCACCCATGCTCAGTGTGTGCATGGAGTCGTCACAGTGCCCTACTTTCCATTTCACTAACCTTTGTACTCCCTCCAGCTAGTGCAGAGATGCTGACACTGTTCACTGTAAGGTTGCAGCACTGTTACTATAGAGGAATTCTCCCAAGTCCAAAATGTATTACAGTACAGTATTCGTATTGATTCTCACATTCCCCCCAAATTCTCATATAAACATTCATTCAACGCATGTGTTAAAGAGGGCACCAGTCACCAATGTCATAAAACCTTGAAACAACTGTATACAGCTGTGTACAGTATATTTTATTCTTAAATGGCATACAAGGGTAATTCTAAGTGAAAACTACTGTTAACCCTTTCAGGGACAGCGGTTACTACAGTGGACAGCTTATCAGTTTACAGGTTACCATTATTTATGCATGAAATGGTTAAAATGTGTCCTCATTTAACCCATGTCTTTGACACAAATGCATGCTGCTGATTCTGTGGTCTTGGTACACTCCAATCACACTGAAAAACAAAACACAGTATTGTGAAGTTACTCATAACAAATGACATACCACTTGATTCATTTGCATAAGAGACCAAAGTGGCTTGGAGTTGCCTTCCTTGACTTTGGGGATACGCGGCCAGGCAGTGCAGATGGCAAAGGTCGATGCTTCAAAGTTGTAGTGAACAAAATTGCACTGAGCAGAAAGGATTGGCATATTCACATGATTTTCCTACATTGTGTGTGCAGTTCTGTGGTCTTCATCGGATTTTGTATCGCTGACATCACTAATGTCCTTCTGTGGTGGCTTCACAAAATGGAAACAGATATTCATGTCAGGAAAAAACAAAACACAAAATACATTTTTGAAGATGAGGCTAAATCAATTACCAAATTTAAACCAGATGAAGTACAAAACGATATACTGTATTGTCACAACCTGAACCAATCAGACCTGCACTGTAAAATTAATTGGCAAAGACAGAGCAAATAACAAGAGTACGCACTGTATGACACTCTTTGTTTATCATATTCTTTGAGTAGTCTGTTTATAGTTCATAGTAATTTGAAATTATTGCATGATTCTCCCCGTGCCTGGGTGGGTTTTCTCCGGGTACTACACTTTCCTCCCACATTCCAAAAACAAGCACGATAGGTTTATTGCACACTCTAAAATTGTCCCGAGGTGTGATTGTGAGTGTGAACGGTTGTTCGTCTATGCATGCCTTGCGATTGGCTGGCAACCGGTTCAAGGTGTGCCCTGCCTACTGACCGATGACAGCTGGGGTAGGCACTAGCACGCCCATGACCCTTGTGAGGAAAAGTGGTTCAGATAATGGATAGATAGATGAATAATTGCATGAGCATTTCTCCAACAAGCTGCACTTATCAGAGACATTTCACCTGATGTTGCAGTTTATAATTATTTCCTTCAAATATATGTGGAGTAATTAAAGAAGCTTTGGAGCAGGGGTGTCAAACTCATTTTTGTTGCAGGCCACATTGTCGTTACCGTTTCCCTTGGGCGGCTGGTATGACTGAAACTATATAAAGAAGTCAGGAAGAACGGTTTATTCGACAATTGTATGAGTTAGGTAATGAGTGGTTTGGTGACAAGAAAAGGCTTACAATATCTCTCTGTCATTGGAGAATCCTGCCCATTGTGTTGGAGTAACCTTCACCATGACAAGTAGGAAGTTTAGAGACGAAGGAACACGGACACCCAAGGCAAGGTTCTGGCCAGGAGAGATGAAACCACAGTGAGTTGGTCAGATCGCTGCAGTTTCTTCCGATCCCTGAGCTTTATTAAGAGTTACAAGAAGTACATCAATCAATACAAAAATCAATATGACATGACATGTATGAAGACTTTAACCCTTGTTTTATTCAAACATTGTTTTAGTCAAACATACTTGTTTACCCTTGCACGTGGCTTCTGTTTATTTTAAACTGGGCGGCCAGGTTGCCCTGAAATTGTCTAACTTCCTGGGAGTGGGTTTAGTATACTATTTTCTAAACTAGAGTGAGATGAGTGGAACAAAAAAGGATATAGAAGAATATATGATTATGAGACTATGTATGAATAAATGTGTAAAATATATGATTTGAATATATGATCTGAATCATTACATTTGATAATTTGGTTATGCATAACTTCCTTCTCACTCTCTTATTTATTACAAATGAGAAGCTGAAATTTTGGTACAGATTTTAGCAAGAATCATGGAAGTTGACATGTTTGATTTGCTTTCACGGCCACATAAAATGATGTGCCGGGCCAGATCTGGCCCCCAGGCCTTGAGTTTGACACCTGTGCTTTAGAGAAAAGAAAGAAATTTAGAGCTGTCGTTTGGGAAACTGCACTGTTATTCCCCAGGAATTTGTATTGATTTATTTATTTATTTTTTTACCCCAGAGTCCTTTTTAATTAACCATTAAAATTGTATATCAAGAGATCTGCAGCTCCCTAAATAATGAACGACAATTTGTCACTGCAGACCATGTTTGTCTATCTGTGATTTTAAAGCCCACATGGGGAGAGCTAAAGCGAAACACATTGCTGTGATACAGTGAAACTCCTCTACGACGAAATCATGTTTGCAGCAAGAAATTTTTCACAACAGGGGTTTTTTCACTGTAGCAAATTTTATCTCAGGTGTAAACACACACACACACACACACACACACACACACACACACACACACACACACACACACACACACACAAACGGATATGTATACTCGTTATTGTTATTCCAATACTGTACGTAGTGCATAAATATGAGCATAGACTTATTTTATATTGTTTAACATTAACAAACAATTGTTTTATATTAATCACTCCACTTTGTCTGTTGGTTTAAAAAAGTCATTTATACTCTTTTATAAAAAAGGAAGTTTCAATATCTATAATTTAATTTCAAACTTTACTTCTATAAAATGCACCTGAAGCATAACAGTACTGTAATGAATAATATGTCTCCTGTAAACAGTACTGTAACATCTTATGAATATGTAATTAATACATTTAATGATACAAAACTAAGAAAAAAAACCACCCAAAAATCAGTTACATTTTTTGGTTATGTTGTAAAGCAACATTTGAATTTTCTGTCCATTCGTGAAAAAATAATTGATAGAAAATAAAAGTATTTATTTGTTATTTTTTAGCTGATTTAAATTGGAATTTAAATCAATTATTTTTGAAATCAAACAATCCTAATCGCAAAGACACTTCATACTATACAGTACTGTACTGTATAGCCCATGTACAGTTGTGCACAAAGAGAAAAAAAGGGAAAGAAATTGCGAAATTTACGTTCAGCATTATCTTTGCCTTACATCAATTTCTTGGATCATGTCTTTTATTTTGCTTCCTCCGTCTTTCATTTTGATCACTTTTACCCTCTCTTCCAGCGTCTGAGCTCTTCTTGTCTTAGCTGCTTAGCACCCATAGGTCCGTGTTTTAGCCATTTTAGCAATGCAACGAAATACTTCCTGGACTACTGCGCATGTGTAAACTAGTGTGGTGGTTGCTGTTGCAGTTTCGGAGCAAAGCAGTAGAAGTCGCTGTTGGCTGAGGTTGGATTAGATTTTTGCGGAAGGCTTGTTTTCATTGTAGTGAATCTCGTCGTGAGGCAAGAGCAGAGAAAAAGATTTCGTATAACAGAACAGGGGGATTTTTTTGTTTCGTGGGAGCAGAAAAGTGGGAATGGCTTTCATGTCTGAAAATTTTTTCACACAGCGGGTATTTTCATCCATGTAGGTTTCGTTGTAGGAGTTTCACTGTAAAACAAACTAGAAGTGCACCAGCAGTTTCTGTTAGTTTGTTGATGTAGTGTCTCATTTCTACTCCCGAGGTGTCAAAATTGTGATTATTATTTCGTGGACCCTGTAAGACAAGTATTCCTCTGCGAATAATTAATTTGAAGCCACAATGTACCATCATTACCTCTTGATGAACTCACTATATGCTTGATGTCTGAAATTAACCTTATTTTGTATCTCAACTCAGTGCATTTCAGAAGTTGATTTTGTAATTTGAGAACAAATTCAAGTAAATAAATATTGAATAAATCGTTTGGGAATCCCACTTTGTCACCAGAGACATTTTGGAAATATTCATTAATCGTGTACATGAGATTTGTTAAAATGACCCTTACTTTCTCTTCCAACAGAATTAATGAAACTGTCTGTTTTGTGACTGCCACGTCAGCTCCCCGATGTAGTGCATGATGTTATTGGATCAAAAGCACTGCTAACAGAATGAATTGCTAACTACAAAATTTACAGGTAAACATCGCGAGACAGCCTGAGTCATGAAATGAGAGTAACATAATCTGGTAAATCCATCAATCAAGTAGTTTGAAGTCGCTTGTGGTCCTCCAAAAGTGAATTTAAGTACTTTGACAGAGATCTGGTTGTCACAAATACAACAGAAGCTGCAGCCAATAGGAGCGCACAGTGGTAGCTCCTGTTGGTTCATTGAAGCGTACTTATTTTTTTTTTAATATTGTTTTTCAATTGACCACCTACTCTGCCACAAATAATAATAATAAATAATAATACATTTTATTGATAAGCGCCTTTCAAGATACCCAAGGACACTTTACAATAACAAAAACAATAAAACACAACACAGGTTGAGCAGCGGCAGCCAAACGCGCCAATCTTAAAGAACTGCAAAGCCACATCATACGTATCGTCTCAACTCAACTCAACTCAAATGTATTTATAGAGCATTTTCAAACAGCCATCGCTGCACACAAGATGCTGTACATGGAGCAACTAACATATACAACAGTAAAGCAAAACAACAAATCAGTATCAAAGACGGTAGAGAGCACCAAACAGTATAACTAAGATCATAATTTGGGACATGCTGAGTCAAATGCCAAAGAATACAAGTGAGTTTTGAGGTGGGTTTTAAAGATGGGCAGCGAGGAGACTTGCCGAATGTTCAGTCGGAGGTCATTCCACAGAGAGGGACCAGCAACGGAAAAGGCTCGATCCCCTCTGAGCCTCAGTTTAGTTCTTGGTACTTCTAATAATGTTTGGTCTACAGACCTGAGGCACCGGGCAGGTGTGTAGGGTCGGATGAGCTCAGAGAGGTAAGGTGGCGCAAGGTCATTTAGAGATTTGAAAACAAATAATAGGATCTTGAAAATAACTCTGAAATGTATAGGGAGCCAGTGAAGGGATGCCAGAGTAGGAGTTATGTGCTCCCTCTTACGAGTACCAGTCAAGAGGCGAGCAGCGGCATCCTGGACCAGCTGGAGGCGCTTAATGGAGGACTGGCTGACTCCAAAGTAAAGGGCATTGCAGTAATCGAGCCGGGATGTGACGAAGGCATGAATTACTGTCTCAAAGTATTCTTGAGAGAGGAGAGGTTTTACGTTGGCCAGCTGTCTAAGATGAAAGAAGCTGGATTTAACAACGGCACCAATTTTCCCGGTCAAGTTTAAAATCACTGTCCAGTTTAAGACTCAAGTTTGAGACTGTTGACTTAAGATAAGGAGACAGGGGGCCCAAGTCTACAGGATGGGATGTACAAGGGCCACTGGAACCAAACAGTATCATCTCTGTCTTCTTTTCATTGAAATTCAAGAAATTTTGTGCCATCCAGGTTTTGATTTCTTCCAGGCAAGATAAAAGTGGCCTTAATGAGAAAGCGTTTTTTTGTTCAGTGCGACATAGATCTGACAGATCTGTATCGTGCAAATATTTTGACAATAGCAAGGTGCAGACGAGCCCGCCGTGTGAATCGGTGTCAAGCGGTAACGTTGATTTGCAAGTATCTTTCTACTTAGGCTTCAATCCAAACCCTTTAATCGACATGGCTGTGATCAGGCAGTTAGTGTACATATCGACACATTTCTCTACTCGACCTGGTAATGACTGCCCTCATATTCTGTCCCTCATGTTCCTGTCGTCCAAGAGATTTGATGCCTCTCCACTGTGAAAGAACAGCGCTGAGCACTGCTGCTGATGTGCCCTTGCTCATGCTTTTACCGCACACATTCTCCTGCCCACCACACCCTGTCAAATCAAACTACTGGCAAACATGCAAGTGAATCGCTCAGTCACACACCCATGCACACAGACAAAAACACCCACAAACCCACTTTTTATTTGCCACCTTCCCATCAGCAGGACCATTACAGCGCTGTTGGATTAAGGACTGATGTCTAATCTCCTGCTAATCCCGATCAGTTAATCTACGTGTGAGCAGTTTCTAGTTCACAACCTGGCATCTAACACATGCTGAAGTTGCAAAAGAATACACATGCTTATTAGTTTCCACATTTTCGGATCTTGAAGCGCAGTATATGTACACGCCCACACACCCACACACACACACGCACAGAGCAATGCTTGTTATATGAATACTTTTATCTACACAGTTGCCAGTAAGAGTCTGCTGCTAATATATCCTAAATCAGGCAGTCAGAGATAGCCGCTGTGACCGCTGCCCCATCCTGACTGATCCGTCTTTGGCTGCACAAATTTGCACAGTCAGGCATTTATTCTCCCATACTGTGCTCACATAGCAGTTGGCGCGTGTTGTTGTTTTTTACACAGTGAAAAAAAAGTCAAAGCGACAGTTAGTTTCAGGGCATTTAGCGCCTCCCCAAATGACCTAAAATTATAGTATTATACAGGAGGTTGGTGCACTTTGGACACACACATGCACACCATACACACACTCGGTGGGCAGCAGACAGGGCTGGTCTGCGGTAAAGGAGGGTAATTTTAGTCTGGTAATGTTTCACACAAATATTGAAGCACATCCCTGTCTCAAACTCACACACACATGCACAGGCATGCATGCACACACACATGCACACACACACGCACACATACACGCACACACACAAACACTCATTCGCAAATTGACATGGCTATTTCTGAGCAAGAATGACCATCTTACATTACTGTGTGGGAGGTGGCGTGTTAATTATTCAAACGTGGGTGATCTCAAATTGTATTTAGAAATGTTTGCAGCAGAATTTGAATCATGGGATTGCTAGGTATTCACACATTTTTAGCAAACTGCACATACTAGTGGTCATATGTGTTTGAAATTTTAGCAAACTGCACATATTAGCGGTCATATATGTTTGAAGTGCCTTTGGATGCTGAAGAGCACACTCGTAAACTCGATGAATGAGGTGAAATTTTAAAACGGTAAAATTGTACTATGCAAGTATACATTGTTGCATTTTTTTCCAATGCTCTCACATCAATCCACTGTATTTATCTTTAGTAATTAAGGTCAAAATTGATCATATTCTTTATTTATGAGACACTTAGCAACAGATAACAGCTTTATAATGCTTTTAACCCATTCTTTTTGCTTCTCTCTCCCACCATTGACATTTCTCACCGCTGCATTCATTGAATTTTATTTACCTTCCTCTTTCGCCATGAAGCCTCTTCTGTCTCTCTTTTCGCTGTGCTTTGCTCTTCAGTGGATTTCAAAGGAAAAGCTTGCTTGAAGGTTATGTGGGATGTGGAGTCACAAACTGGTTCGGTTAATGGGTGTCGAAAGGGCATGATGGAAAAACAGGCACAGTCTTTCATTTAGGTAATACGTTGCCATTTTTAGTGACAGGGTTAGTGTAAGACGCTCATTATGAAAGGAAAGGAGCAAATAAATTCAAACCATTGCTCCACTTTTACTGCACAGCAACAAGCTACTTTGATGCGATGTATGATGGCTGAGGCAGTCCAGACCCCAAAAAGTGCCTGAGTGCTGAAGTTGTACTCATTCTCAGCTGCTGTTTATCTCTCATTTCGTTTTTCCATTTGTCATACAATGGCTTGATGCTGTTTTTTTTTTCTTTTTGAGTGTGTGTTGATGTAAGACTCGAGTAAACACTGCCTTGTGTTAAAAGCCTTCTTCAGGGAGAGTTTAGTTAAGTTACAATAAGAGAGCCTTAATAGTGCAAGGGTCACTTCCTGCCTGACATGCTTTTATCTCACTTATGCGTTCACAAGCTCTGACATTGTGAAGCATATAAAATTGCAATAAATGCCCCTGAGCAGGAGGATACAAGACATTTTAGGGCATAATGATAATTATGTGTTAGTATTCTAGTCTATTCCAGCGTCAGTGTTGCCCTCGTTATCCGCTTCCATTAAAACCCCTGTGCAATGCAGGTACACTTCATGTACACCTAACATGCGTTGTGTTGCAAAAACAAATGCATGCCATGCATGGGTTTTAAACCTGTGGCATGCATTCGTTTTTACAATACAACGCATGTCAGGTGTACATGAAGTGTACCTACATTGCACGGGGGTTAAGTAACTGTACATGCTGTCATGAATTGTTTTAATTCCTTTACATCACTCATGACTTAAAATGCTAACTAAAGGCAAAATAAGGTTTCTTGAACAGTACAGAATGGAGATTAAGGAAGGAGGTTTGTCAAACTGTTAATCACCGTTTTGATCGTGTGTGTGTGTGTGTGTGTGTGTGTGTGTGTGTGTGTGTGTGTGTGTGTTTGTGTGTGTGTGTGTGTGTGTGTGTGCGCGTGTGTGTGTGTGTGTGTGTGTTTAGAAGGATTAAAGCTCCGATATAAATTTCCTCTCTGGTGTGAGTTTGCGTCATGAATTGCAGTGACCTGATCTTCTAAATTGTGCGTCTGGTGACCTCGATCCAGCTTACTGAGGCTACAAACGGAAGCGTGTCTTTGGATTAATTGACACTGCAGTGTACCTCAATTTGGTTAAATCCATGAGTCAAAGTGACACTGAGTCCTTCCTTACAAAGGCCTCACTGGAAAAGAAAACCAGTGACAGTTGCTATCGACATCTGCCACAAAAAGTATTTACTGATATGACCTTTGTACTGTTGGCAACATCATAAGTTCCTTTTAGTAGAATATGATACTGAACCCAGAGTGTGGAATAAAATGAGGATCCCCAAGAAAAAAACATCACTTCATCACTATCGTACATTCTATTCTATGCACCTTATAATTCTGTTCGCCCCATATTTGAAAACAGTTGTAAATTAGTTTTCAGAGCTGTGCGTGTGGTGCATGCAGCAGAAAAATTGGCAAACAACTACCCTCCACCTACAACTTCAGCGATCAATCAAATATGTTCTACTTATCAGAAAATAATGCTGTAAATCCATACAGCCAACAAATTTGAATGCAACTCAGGTTTTTGGATATGATATAATCGTGCTTCCGGCCGTATAGTCGGATCAGTGGCCAACATGGCTTCTGAGTCATGGGCAGAGAAACTTGTTGTGGGGATGCTTATCATGTAATGTCGATGATATTTAATGATACAGTTTGCCAAATTCAAAATGGCTTGCTCTGAGACACATTTTAAGAAATATCCAGATAAAAAAAATACCGTATTTTCCGCACTATAAGGCACACCTAAAAGCATTCACTTTTCTCAAAAGCCAGTGGTGCACCTTATAATCTAATTAACCTTTTTTATGGATCAATATTCTGATTTCTTGGACATAGTATTTAAAATGTTCTGTAAAGCGCTTTGTTGCAGCTGCAGCGGTTGTGAAAGCTAAACATAAATAAAGCGCTGTCTTGTCGTGTATTGTATTGTATTGTATTCCCTTTGGCAGCCTGGTGGTTGACTGGTTAGCACGTCAACCTCACATTGCAGAGGTGAGCAGTGCAGGGTTCGATTCCAGCTCTGGCCTTCCTGTGTGGAGTTTGCATGTTTTTCCCCCGTGCCTGTGTGGGTTTTCTCCGGGTACTCCGGTTTCCTTCCACATTCCAAAAACATGGATGACAGGTTAATGGAACAACTCTAAATTGCCCCGAGGTGTGAGTGTGAGCGTGGATGGTTGTTCGTCTCTGTGTGCCCTGTGATTGGCTGGCAGGGTGTCCCCCGCCTACTGCCCGAAGACGGCATGTCCCGCGACCCTTGTGAGGATATCGGAAAATGGATGGGTGGATGTATTCCCTTTAGCGCCGCTTCATCTAGTGAATGCATACTGCAACCCCAGCCACTATACTGAAGCTTCTATTCTGTGCGCCTTATAATGTGGTGCTCTCTATATATGAAAACAGTTTTGAAATAGGCCGTTCCCTGTTGCAACACACCTGATCCAAATGATCAGCTCATAGACAAGTTCTGTAAAAGCCAGATCACTTTGGATCGATATTCAATTTTCCATCCTGCTCGCAATGATGGTGAAAGTGTTGGTGACCACCCTGCTGAAAAGTTTGTTGTGCGTCAGTTAGTTCTGATGGTTTTCACCATGGAATGCAGTCCTAGGTGTGCCCGCTTAGCACATCACCTTCCGGATCTGTTTGTCTTAGCAATCAAGTTGGGACCCGTTTTTGCATGCAGAAATCTTTAGTAAATCAGGCCCTATGTTACCATCAAAAATGGACCTTAGCGACCACCTCCACTGTCGAAAATTTGTCATCAGACAATGCCAATTTCTGATGTAGTTGACAGTAACACTTTCAGCCTACTCCGTTCCCCAGGAATTCTAATTCTTTTTGCGGAATAGCTTTCAGAAAGCTGGCCTTTTCAACCTAACAGGGGCAGTGGTTACGAGAGTGGACAGCTATTCACACGTTGTTTTCTCTTATATTAATTAATTTTAATGTCACAGTTGTGCATCAACTATTACAATGGACCCTTATGTGTGTTGCCATTCACTTCCATTCCTTTTTTCATTCCTAAAGACTAATAAAAACACTTGAGAACAAAAATCCTGATGTAGGTTATTTGTGCATGAATAGGTTAAGCTATAGGTCTTTTTCTGGTCGACACCTGAGTTGAGTTAGAATTGCTTTTCAAGATGGAATCAGGTATGTGCATGTTACCAAAGGGTAGCTGGGAAAACAAAGGCGAATCACTGATGAAAAAAGAAAAAGAAAATGAAAAGCTTGGCATTGCGGTCATCATGTGGTCTCTAAGGCTGTAAGCGTCATTTGGTAAACATTGGTCTCATAAAACGAAAAAATGCTTTCAAATTCAATTAACTGGAGAACAATGCTCCAGGAAGACTGTAATCCGATTCCCAGTTTGCCTATTCATTTTATATTACACATAAAATGATGTTTCAGTGAAGTCATTGCAACATTGAGCTCCTCAATAAATTTTCATGAACGTAAGAGGTTATTCTGCCCCCAGTGATTGTATTCCAGTGCAGTGCAGTGCCCCTAGTGGTGGAAGTAGTTAAAACCACCAAAACTTGCATTACAGTGCAGTAAAGTGCCCCTAGTGGTGGAAGTAGTTAAACCACCCAAAAAGTCAGTGGGGTAACCATTTTGAATCATAACAGTGGAGAGGTTTGATCACATCCACTTCCATCCTCTTTCTTTTGACCAAGTTCAGGCACAATCTGTGAGTACATTTACACAGTTGTACATGTTACTGATTGTTGTTTTATCGGCATACAGGTATATCAATATTTCACCAGTTAATCTCCTTAAATACCATGGCATTGTTGAATAAGCTAGAGAATAGGGCTGTTACATGAGTGCCATTTCATACGTATAATTGGATGCTGTACAAACATTCGTGTTGTGTTTCTGTTTGTATACAGTTTTACAAGAAATACTTCCATAAAAATACCAAACGGTGGATTCTCATCTTCATGTTTTTATTGGAGGATTGTTTAGCCCGCTGTCTACACTATGCTGTCATGATAAACGCATGGTTAGGGCAGAAGAGAGGTTAATAAAGGAAGCTCACACGAAGATAACCTTTTTGAATTTATTTTTTGTGAATTTATTTTGTATTTTTTTTACCTAGATTAGGGGTCGGCAACCCAAAATGTTGAAAAAGCCATATTGGACCAAAAGCCCCCCAAAACAAACTGCCTGACATCCCGTCCTGCTAATAGAAACGCACGCTATGACGCAAATCCTCATTGACAGAAATGTTGACATTTAATATTTATTCTACACATTTTTAAAGCATTGGAAAACGTTAAGAATGTTTGTGTCATGTTTGTCCTCCTACAGAAGCCATATTAAAACAAAAAATATATTTCCCTCCCCCATCTTTTGCCATTTTCAAAAAATTTGACAAAACTCCAGGTAGCCGCTAGGGTGGCGCTAAAGAGCCGCATATGGCTCTGGAGCCACAGGTTGCCGACCCCCAACCTAGATCCTTGATTAAAAGGTCAGAAAACAAGACTGAGTCCCGAAGTTTATAATTTGGAGCCTCTGAGCAGTTCGTGAAGTACTTTATACAACGACAAAATTGAGCATCTTGTGTCCAAAAATAAAGTACTCAAGATGATTTTAATTTTGATTGCATTATGTGCCGCATGCTTTTAAGAGAGCTTAATGTGTATTTAAATGTTCAGTGATTTCCGATTAAAATGTACCTCTTCAAGCACATATTAAAATTAGAACAATACTCAGGATTACATGATGTCATGAGAGCACTACATCGAGCCTTCATGGGAAAAGTAGATTTTTACGACCACTATTAGAGCAATCCATTTCAAATAACGGGTCATGCCTTTGAAATGTTAACCCTTTAACAAACTGGACAAGCACCAATATTTGTTATTAACTGTAAGCGTTCAGTAAAGCTGCACAAATCCATCTGCAAAAGAAGTGGATGTTGCAAGGTCACAAATTTGACTGCTCTCCAGGGTTTTTATGTTTCACTCATGAGCATTTCAGATGTGACATTTCTTGTCGTATTCACTTTTGTGGGCTTAAATGGAAAACCCATCCCATCACTCTGCACCATCGATGAATGACACTGGTATCAGTAGTTTTATTTCCACCCTTACCAACTTCAGTTTCCCCTACACCAGACTTCTATTTCATGCATCTTGCAAGGCTTCTTTTTGTTTCAGCAAGAGGAGAGGCACAGAAGACTTAGTTATGTGAATGGGAACCCCTCCAAGTGCCCCTCGAGTGGTGTACATGAGTACATGCTAACAAGATGAGCAATGAAATCATGTCGGGAAACCAAATTGTACTTTTCCCCACCCATTTTATTTGTCTTCTCTGTTTGCACATTCTATTAGCACTTAAGAGACAAGTTTTTCTTCAACGCTTTACTTTAAAAGAAATTGGTCCCATTTGTAACATTTTATATGATCATTTATTTTGCCATGACAAGAACCCAAAGCTATTATATTGCAAACAGAAACGGCCGTGTTAAATTTTCTGGTCTTGCCAGCTACCCTTAAAGCACTAGCAACTGTTAGCATTTTTAGGTTTTGTTTTAGCCTCTGGACAACCAGTAATGCTATCTGTCAGCCCAAAAATGTCACGTTTTTATGCTCTTCCCCGACTGGGTACTACGGCCTCAGACTTGAAGATGATGATTCTCATCCCAGCCGATTCATACTCTGTGAACCACTCCTGCGAGAGATGTAGATATTTACTGAGGTCATGAAACTGGACCCTGTCAACACGTCAGCTGTGTAGAGAAATCCTGTCTGTAAAGGTTCTGAACAGAATTGGTGACAAAGGGCAGCCTTGGTTTAGTTCAGTGCTTCTCAAATAGTTGGGTGCATCTCCCCTGGGGGGCGCGAGGCTCCGTCAGGGGGGGCACGTTTGACCTGGGGGAACATGCTTTTTTATTCTTTTATTTGGATTTTTTTTACTGTCCTAGAATAAAGTGCAGTTGCACCTCCACTACATTAGGAGAAGTTTTCACTTGTATGTATTGTATTTACATGTAATTTTATTTTTCAGTATCGTATGATTTGACATGGTCAGTCAAAAAATGTTTCCAGTTTAAGGATATCAGATGCACTTTAAATCTTTTCTGTTACAGTTAATAAAGCTATTCTTTATTGTAAGGTGGTCCATATTTCTTTCTTTTTTTTATTTTCTTATACGTTAATAAGGACTCAGTGTTATGCAGAGGTGTACTTATAACTATTTTATAGACAAATACTATTTATAGTCGCGCGGGGGGGGGCGGGGTGTGAGATGTTTTCTTCTTCGTAGGGGGCGGGCATGACAGAAAATAATTGAGAAGCACTGGTTTAGTTCAAGCTTTACTGGAAACAAATCTGACAGACTGCCGTCTATGCCGACCAAATTGTGACACTGGTCGTACAGGAACTAAGCAGCCAGCATCAAGGGGTCCGGTACCCCACACTTTCGAAGACAGGGTTAAAACATCCTAACCAAACAGAACAAAAAATGTTCTATTCCCTGTGCAACGACTCATATTTTAATTGACTTTCAGCAGCCATTGCCAAAGTTTCGATGAAAGATTTATGGAGAAACAATGATGAAGGCATCTTGTCTTTTGCTTCACTTGTCCTATGGTTTGTACGCCCTCCTCCCCAAAACCCACCCACACACTTGCCGTTCCAAAGAAAGTTGCACATTGTGACCCAAGATTTGTCGGACGGATGCGCTTGATGATGCACAAAGCTTTGGGTGTCTTTCTCACCCTTAACCTTCCCCAGACGTAGTTGCCCTTACACACTTGAGCACACATCATCCCTCAGGCTTGCACCTTTGAAGAAGCTGATGTCCAACACAGCTTTCTCCACTGTCTGGCAGAATTGATGTTACATGTGCATTTATTCTTATGCTCCCAAACAAGCCTAAAAAATTCCTGAATAGTTGAACAAATATTTATAAGCGCCCAAGCATCCTTTATATTGTTTTTTTAGATTACCATTTGGGTGATCAGTTTTGACCCCCAAAACTACTCTAGACCCTGTTTTGTACCTAGAGCCTCTGGATAATGAGGCAGAAATGTTATCCGCATTCAATTTTGAAATTCCTCTTTCTCACGTAACCCTCAGCATATTCTTAAGCAACGCCTTTGTATGTCTTTTCATTTGGTAGTGTCCCCAAATTGCACAAAGGCAAGGGTCTGTCATAAATTGGCAGTTTCTTTTTTAGACAAACCAAGCCATATGTGGGTGGAAAACAAACATGTCACTAAAAACACAGCATGGTATTACAACTGCGTAGCAAATGCAAATTTGTTTCAGATTGCCACAGCATTTGCACTTTTCTGCTGACCCCATCATGTGTTTGAAGTGACTTCCTGCCAGGAAGCAAGCAGGAAACAATTAGTTACACCTGTAACTGCAATGCATTACTGAGAGGAAGAAAGAATAAAAATACATACAAATGTGAGCTTCTGATTGTGAGCTGATAACCCAAAAGCAAGTTACAATTCTTTAATTGAGGAAATGCAAACCACTGTTTTAATACCGTATTCTCCACACTATAAGGCTCTTTGGTGTATAAGGCGCACCTTCAACGAATGACCTATTTTAAAACTGTAGGTTTAATGCGCACCGCATTACAAGGCACATAATAGAAGCTACAATACTGGAGCTGGGGTGGGTGGGGTTGCGTTATGCATCTACTAGATGGAGCTACGCTAAAAGGGATACAATATAATACAATACATTCATCCATCCATTTTCCGATCCGCTTTATCCTCACAAGGGCCGCGGGGGGTGCTGGAGCCTATCCCGGGTGTCTTCGGGCAGTAGGCGGGGGACACCCTGAACCGGTTGCCAGCCAATCGCAGGGCACGAAGAGACGAACAACAATCCGTGCTCACATTCACACCGAGGGACAATTTGCAGTGTTCAATCAGCCTGCCATGCATGTTTTTGGAATGTGGGGGGGAAACTGGAGTACCCGGAGAAAACCCACACAGGCACAGTAAGAACATGCAAACTCCACACAGGGAGGTCCAAGCCTGGATCGAACCCACAACCTCTGCATCGTGAGGTCAACGCGCTAACCACTCAACCATTGGGCCGACCTAATACAATGCAACTTTATTTATATAGTGCTTTCATAACCACTGCAGCTGTAACAAAGCACTGAGAGAACATTAAAAATACTATGTCCAAGAAATCAGAATATTGATCCATACACAAAGTGCATCTGATTATAAGGCGTGCTGCCAGCTTTTGAGGAAAGTGAATGCTTTTAGGTGCGCCTTATTGTGCGGAAAATACGGTAACAACAGTATGTTGTCGTTTTGTGATTGTATGCTAAGATGACATGTAAAATGGAAACAATATGTGACGAGTGATCCTAAGCATGTTTATATTGTTTTGGTTAAAAAGTAAAAATGGAGGTATTTATCAATTTATCACTTATAATTTCTCTACCTCACCAGGTGAACATCTGAGGACCTGTCCCCAGGGTCCAACCTGTTGTACGAATAGCATGGAGGAAAACCTCGAGGGTTTAAGTGCACGAGAGACAGAGGCGCTGATCAAGGAGGCCGGCAGGTCACTGCAGGCTGCCTTCAACACCCTCCATAGAAGCTTTGACAGTACGTAGAGTGTGTGTGTGTGTGTGTGTGTGTGTGTGTGTGTGTGTGTGTGTGTGTGTGTGTGTGTGT
>NW_017806073.1:32223-51893 GCF_001891065.2 Hippocampus comes
CGTGCGTGCGTGCTTGCAGAATGAACTCATTACTGGATGAGCTTGGCGATTTTATGTTTGCTACAAGCTCTGGATGTGCTCTGCACCCAACCCCAACTTCAATCGTAATGGTGCATGTGTGAGTGGGGGATGTGTATGTCAAGTCCATCAAGGAGACCCCTAACTGGGTGTTATAATGAGGGCAGAGTCAGGCAGACACAATGAAACATGATAAGCCGATCCACTGATCCCCAACGACACGCACTCACACGCACACACATGAACAGGAGGTGTCCCCTGGGGCAGGGGCTGGTTCAGCTAATGAGCAGTTGACCCACTGAGGAGGCAACCCTGCAAATCTGACACATAAAGGAATGAAGGGAGGAAAGGGAAAGGAAGCGAAAAAAGACAGATGACCGCAGGAAGATGGCTGAATGCTGCAGGTGACAAACGTGCCATCATGACTTTGTGAATCAGTCTTTATCAATCCGATGGTCACAGTGACATGCCTTCAGTATGTAACCATCCAACTGTTTATGACCTTTGCAGTCTTGGATCACAAGGAAAAAGACCCCTTTTATTGCAGTGACTGTGACCACTTATTTTTTTTTAAATCTATTTTACAAACATGTTGCAGATACAGTATGTGTTGCTAATTAGTAGTGAGACATTCGCCTGGCTTTTGCACAGAAAGCGTGGGTTCACTTCCCACTCCGTGACAGCGTGAATGTGAATCTGAACGGTTGTCTGTTTCTATATGTGCCCTATGACTGAGTATTACTATGAAAAAGTCCAGGGTGTGGTCTGCCATCGCCCAGAGTCAGTTGGGTGAGGTTGTCGCTACCCGTGACCATGAACAGGACAGAAAATGAATGAAAGAATGGAGGGTTCTCTTTATGACAGCCTCAAGTACTCTTAACACATAAAAAAAACAAGTTCAAGCCTTTCAAAATGCTAAATCAGATGTTAATTAATTTAAATACATTATATTGAAAAATTTAATTAAAAAAAATATTCCTTAGAATTTGGCGGCCCGGTGGTTGAGTGGTTAGTGTGTCAACCTCACAGTGCAGAGGTACCAGGTTCAATTCCAGCTCAGGCCTTCCTGTGTGGAGTTTGTATGTTCTGCCGGACCTGCGTGGGTTTTCTTCGGGTTCCTCCCACATTCCAAAAACATGCATGGCAGGCTGATTGGATACTCTAAATTGTCCCTCGGTATGGGTGTGAGCGTGGATGGTTGTTCGTCTCTGTGTGCTCTGTACTGGCAGGCAACCGGTTCAGGGTGTCCCCTGCCTACTGCCCGAAGACAGCTGAGATTAGGCTCCAGCACCCCCGCGACCCTTGTGAGGATGAAGCGGATCAGAAGATGGATGGATGGATGGATTCCTGAGACTCATGTCTGCCGTTAACGTGTTTCTTACTCTTTGTCCTCCTTCCAGCCTATTTCACTGAACTTCACAGTCGGTCTGAACGCTCCCTCCAGGAGGCGCTATCTCCCCTCGGTGCCCTGTACTCCCAAAATACAAGACTCTATGGTGATTTGTACTCCGACCTGAAACAGTACTACCGCGGCTCTGCTCTTAACTTGGATGAGACCTTGAGTGAATTCTGGTCGCGCCTTCTGGAACGTACCTTTAAAAGCTTCACCCCCAGTAATGTGAGTAGAGACGCCATCTTCATGAGTCATTTGAGGTGGACAAAGTGAAAATGTGAACAGTGAAATTGCTCCGATTATTCTTTTAAAAGAAAGCCCCTGCCATTCATTGTGTACAAACCTTATTTTGTCTTGAGCCAGTAAATTCTGATCAGATGATGAAATGGTAAAAACGCATCGGTTTGGTGAAACAAATGTTATTTTACCTACAGTGACAGATATATAGCATTTGGGAAAAGCGCATTCATCAGGACTGGTGTGATTGAACGAAAGAGGTTGTGACGTTATCAAAAAAGATAAGATCATGTTAGTCATGTTAAGTTCTCCCTTTATACAAGACAATTGCTACAGTCACCTAACTATTCAATGCATTTCATCAGACACACAAATAAATAAAAAAAAAAAAAAGAAAGAAAGAATCTGTAAATTCTGCAGTACATGTCTTGATGAAGACCAGGAGGCGGGCTTACATTACACAGGTTTCAGAATTATTGCACAGACTCCCCATCTGTTTGAGAATCAATTTTAAGATTTGTTTTTTATAGTTTAGAAGTTTCTTCATGGTCTTGGTCCTTCATATCTTTCAGAACCACTTGTACTTTTTGAACTCTCGCTGTCCCTGCACTCGTCTGGTTCCTCGCCATGATTTTAATCTGTAAAGCACATTGTGTTACAATTTCGGTGTGAAAAGTGTTCTATAAATAAAGTTTTCATCTATTGATTGACTGATTGATTTATAATCTTCTATGATATGCGCCGCTGTCACCATCCTTGCAGGTCACCCTGTCCGAGGACTACCTCGAGTGTGTTGCTAAGCAACAAGAGACCTTGCGACCATTCGGCGACGTCCCCCGAGATATGAAAGCAAAGGTTATACGAGCTTTTGTCACAGCTAGGTCATTTGTCCAAGGGCTGATCATCAGTGGCGAGGTTGTCAGAAAGGTCTCACAGGTGAGTGTGTGTAATTGTATTACCGGTTTTGTGGGAACATCAGTCCAAATAGTTCACAGTGTGGGGTCAAATATAAAGAGTCACTTTTTGACTTTAAGATTTTGGTTTGTGTTTAGGGTGAAACTAGGTTGTGATGATCCCAGAATAATTATTGGAGGGATTCATTCTAGCACACCCACAATAGGTGAAAAACTGTGATTTTGAATGTCCATATGGGAACCCCCCTCTTGGGCATGCTTTAACCACATTGAAACTCCGAAACACATTAACACATGTTAAATGTACTTTTTTTTCCTCTTTTATTTCTTTGACCCTGCCTCTGGCTCACAAAGCTCTCCAAATAAGAAAACAAAGAATGCTTGCTTCCAGCTTTCACTTCCTGGTGACGATTTCTGTTAAACCGACACATCAAAAAGAAATCTAACGTTGCATATTTGAACCCAAAAATGTTGAAGCAAGCCAGACAATTTTGTCCAACCAATGTCCATTAGCTTAATGCTAATACATGATGTTAAAAGCCATAGACAGGCTAACGGGAATAGAACAAATATGTTATGGTAATTATCGACCTGACAATTGATGCTTTAACAAACAAAGACTAACAACACACAAACAGACCACCAGCAATACTCACAGCCATATAGATTATTCCCTCTCAGTGTGTAAAAATAGCACACACTTGAGGGGACTGACCAATCGCATCCTGCAGAAGTATGAAAAAATATTAATTTTACCAAATTGTGATGTAGGGGATTTTCAACGATAGACTTGGCAAAATATCCCTGAGAAAAATATTGAGGCTGTCAGTCATAAAAAATTTCACACCTTGGGAGTACTACAACCCTACTGTATATGATTTTCCAATTTCTACGATTTCTTGACATTTCAGATCATATTGCGTTTTAATTCAGATTTTTGTGTTTTTTTTGTAGTTTTTCTAGTTCATTCTTGTTCTTGGCTTGCTGCAGATACAAGTTAGAAATCATGGCATACAGTACAGTATACAGTTTACCTAAATACAGTACATCATTCCTCTCCAGGTCCCTCTGAGTCCAGAATGTGTTAAGGCCTTGGTGAAACTTGTTTACTGCCCGCACTGCCATGGCCTTGCCTCTGTCAAACCCTGTGCCAACTACTGCTCCAATGTTGTGAAGGGCTGCCTGGCAAACCAAGCCGATCTGAACCCTGAATGGCAGAATCTTATCGGTAAAAATATTCTTACATACCGTACAGTAACAACATGGATAAAAGGATGGGATATTGAGGAATTGCAATCCAATTTTCAGATACCATGATCCAAGTGGCATCGAGTTTCAGCACAGAGCCCAGTCTCGATGTGGTTGTGTCATCCATCCCCGCTCAGATCTTTGAGGCTGTCCGCTTGCTAAAGGAAAATGTTGAGACCGTCTCAGCCAAAGTAAGTTAGTCTTATTGAACATTTCTTTCTGAAAACGATGCCTTCAGTTACACACTATAGTATGTCTGCAAGTGTAATCGAGCATGTTTAGTATCCATTTCTTGTCTTAATGGACAAATTATGTTCGGTCTTAAATACATTTTTCCTCGAGCAGGTGTAAAGTAGGTGAGTCACTGTGACTCTGACGATTGCAGTAAAGTACTTGTTTTAGCTTGGCAGACACTATAAGATGAAGGATATGCTTTCGGTTAGGTAGTGGACTGGACTCTCGGCTACCAAACCGCCTTTTGGTTTACTGAACATTTGAAAAATATTTGTTGTTCCTAGTCCGTTTGGTTTATTTGCAATTCTTTTACAGTTTGGCCGATGACGTTTTAAACAGGGTCAGTATTTATCGTTTTGGCTTTATGCACAATGGTTTTTCAACGAAAGTGATTAAAGTGTACATATTCCCTTTAATTCTCTGATTTGCCATTTTTGAGTTAGGGTTTTTTGCAAAATGTCTCCATTTTTTAGGGGACCTAAATATTTGCACACAGTGACAACAGTTTTCATACTTGAATTAGATTTGCAGTCAGTGCTTAAAATCTGGAGTCAACGAATTATGAGTTGAACCTGCATGAAGTTGCTTCTTCTTTGTGAGTGTTACTGTTTACAGCACTGTTTTCAGTATGTGAAACGTAATGCCGAAATGGTCGAAACAAGGCCTTGGACGCTGAAGAAAATCTCTTTTATTTTGCCTTTTAAATACTCTGGAGCTCCTAAAAACTCCGCTGTCATTCCGGCATTCTAAATGTCATATTTTTGTGAAAAATTTTGAACTCACGGTTATTGTAAATCTTGGTTGTTGGTCTGTATAAAATATATTAAAACTCATTTTGTTTGATGACTGGTTCAATTTTAATACAGTATATTAATCAAGCAGTAGCAATAGGAAATTAATTTAAGATTTAATTTATTTTGGCCAATAAGATAAAAAAGAACATTGTAAATATGTCTATGGTGACATCTAGTGGCGAATGTTATATTTCATTTTCATAATCACTTTCATGCCGTCAAGATGCGTTGCGTTGATGCACTCGTCAAGCCGGTATGAAGGGCACAAATACATGTACTAGTAATAATAAGTATACCTTTGAATATTTATGTACTGTATCTATCTATCTATCTATCTATCTATCTATCTATCTATGTAGCTATCGATCTGTCTGTCTGTCTACGCTGTATCTCTGTAGCTATTGCTTGCTGTGTAATAACAGATGCAGGCTATTTAACACAACTCTACTTCGTAATTGTATACAGTACACAATATATGAAATTTAAATTTTTATCATTACACAATGGAAAATAATGAACTTTATCACTATATGCACATTTTTTGAGAAGGACCTGTATTTGACTCAAAATAGAATACTTCTTATACTACAACTCTGTTGTTATTGACAAGGTATGCTTTTTTTCTTGTTGTTAAATGCTAAAATGTGCTTAAAAATAAGCCTGCAACATTTTCAATTTATCCCAACATAGGTGTACCAAACATGCGGCACTCCAGTTGAGCCAGGCACGGGAAGTCCAATGCTTTTCGAGCCAAAGAAAAAAAAGAGCGGCTCTCTGACTGCTTCAGAATACAAACCCTCTCCTACTGCAGGCCTACGACTCGAGATACAGGTGTGTTCAGAATGTGAACCCTCAGATGAAATAATTAGGAATCAATAAATTGTACAGCGGGAGGTAGAGGAGCACAGTGTATCGTGTGTTGGAGCTCACTTCTTATCCCATGGCAAGAAAGTCATCTGTCTGTCTGGAGTTTACATGTTTTTCCTTTCTTGCCTGGTTTCTTTCCCACAGTCAGAAACATGTATTATCCAATTTGTCGATGACACAGGTCAACAGAGAATTTTAATCAGATATGGCTTTACGTGTCCCTTAATATATTTTTGACACTGATTTAAAAAAAAGTCTTTACTTAATTTTGAGATAGATTTTCATTTTGTTTTGAGGTTTGACCTATAAAAGCTTGCGCAAAACAGATTTTACCATGCTGATTACAATGTGTTCAGCTATGACGTTTCAGAAAAAAAAATCCACTTCTTGCTTAGCCTAACTTAATAAGTATTAAAAGAGTATTATCATTATTATTATTATTATGATTATTATTATTATTAATTACTAAAAACAGATGTGCTTGAGAAAAAACTATGGCTCAGAAGCATAAACGTAACAAAAACATTTAGAATAGTCACTACCATCTCTCATTGTAGTAATAAATGTAGAAAACATTTGTTGAGCAGGGTTCCTAAATAAGAGTATTATTTTATTGTTGGTCTAACTGTCAGTGTGAATGATTATCTGCGGCCTACCTCTGAACTGACTGTACTTTGTAGATCAGGCTGGATAGGCTTCCCCTACAATGCTTGAAATGGATGGAAACATACTGTAGATTGATACCAGATAGTTTTCATTTGGATTTTGTGTTTGAATGTCATCCTCAGGTGTCAGATCTCTCCAGTAAATTAAGGGAAATGAGGCAGTATTGGCTCCAGCTCCCCATAGCACTTTGCAGCAAATTGGCAGCAGGTGGCGCCAACAAGGATAAATGCTGGAACGGCATTACCAAAGCCAGGTTTGAAAGAAACAGTCTTTTTTTTTGTCACTGCTGCACTAATGGTTATAATTCTGTTATGTAACATAACTTCACAACTCAAACGTAAAAACTCCCTCCACCCATCCATGATCTAAGCCACTTATCCTCACGACGGTCGCGCAGGCTATCCCAGCTGTCATCGGGCAGTCAGCAGGGTACACCCTGAATTGGTTGCACCCAATCGCAGGGCACACACATAGACGAACAACCATTTACACCCACAATTACACATTGGGACAATCCAAACTGTTCCATTAACCTGCTATGCATGTTTTTGGAATGTGGGAGGACACCGGAGTACCCGGAGAAAACCCACGCACGCACGGGGAGAACATGCAAACTCCACACAGGAAGGCTTGAGCCGGAATCGAACCCTGCACCTCTGCACTGTGAGGCGGTCGTGTTAAACAGTTGTTCAGTGGGCCGCCAAAATCAAATAGTGTTGAAGATTTTATTCATGACATTCATGAAATGTATTTAACTTGAAAACTGAAAAAAGTGCCCTATTCCTAAAACAGCACACTTGCTTAAAAACAGCAAGAGACTTGGAATGATAATAGTATTTAATTGGGTCTCATACTGGTTGGCAACCAGTTCAGGGTGTACTGTTCCCCGCACCCAAAGACAGCTGGGATCGACCCCAGCACGCTCACGAGCCTAGTGAGGATGCTCAGTTCAGATAATGAATTTTTGTGCAATTATTTGACCTGACAGAATTTCTTTCAAACACAATTTTGCAGGTGGTGATACTCACTCAATCACTTAACTCACTCACTCTTTCAGGTCTTTTAGCCTTTGCACTACAATTAGGACAGCACCACTTCCGTCTTTCAAGTCAGTTATTTTCTCATTATTTCTACTTGCTGAAGATACCTTCCTGAGGTGATGGGGGATGGCTTGGCCAATCAGATCAACAATCCAGAGGTGGAGCTTGACATTACCAAGCCAGACATGACGATCCGGCAACAAATCATGCAACTCAAAATTATGAGCAACAGGCTAAAAAATGCCATGGATGGGAATGATGTGGATTTCCAGGACGCAAGTGAGTAGATTTTTGGAGCAAAAAAGATTTCATGTTTTGGCAATTTACACCATACTTGAAATAAAACAATGTATGTATTACTTTCACTGCAGCTGTGAAGAGGGTATGACATGAAGTTTCAAATTGCTTTGCTTGTTTACACAGAATTGATCAACTCTGGCAAATTGACATTGAAAGTATGCTAATCTGGCATTCTCATTTTCCTACAGAGGTGTGAAAACATCACTCGCGTTTGGATTATGTCACAGAAATGTATACAGCACTGTTAAAAACAAGCTGCTGCAATAGCTAATTTCCACACTGCCTTATCATGATCTGAACGATTACTTAAATAATTGTTGGATGATAAATTCATGTTCCCTACAAATGCAAACGATAAACACACGTAAATGTTCGACAACTTTCAAATAATAAATTGTAAATTGTTTTCTGGCATACTTAACAAAGATATTGTTTAGTAACGCGACTTCAGTATATACTTTCTTGGCACGGAGATGACACAAGATGATGGCAGAGCACTCCTGATGAAGCGCCTCAATTCACTTCAACAGTTCCTTGGCACCAAGATGCTGCAAGATGGTGCCCATTCAATGTTTTCTTTCATAGTTGAGTTGAGCTTTACCATGAATTGGATAGCGCCTCCCCCAAATCTGAAATTAAAGTCCTTTCACAAATGCCAAAAAGGATATCCGGGGCTTCACTGTAATCAAAACAAAATGTACATGTATATGAACCAAAACGTTTCCCTCTACAACCGAGCACATTTAAGATAATGGTTGAACACAATACAAATGTATATTATGGTGCTTTTGCTCAGGTGATGACATCAGCGGCTCGGGAAGTGGGATGTGCCTCAGCGGTCAGTGTAGTCGAAGCAGGCCGGGACTGTACAGCTACCCTCAAGACGTCAACCAAGTCAGAGGCGTGGCCACATGTCAGAGCCGCCCATGTAGCCTCTTAGCGCTGCTCCTGCTGGCTCTCTTGCTACTTCTTTGTCGATGATGCTCTGCCGTCTGCCAGACTCTGAAGTCCAGTGAAGGACTTCATCATCGCACGGGAGCTGGAGTTCAGAAGAGAGAATATTGGATTACAATTGGATTAATTTTGCCAAACATTATGGGAAAATTTCCGTGAGGAGGAACAAAAACTGACAGTCACAACAGTCCCGGTTTGGTTTTGCTGTGTTGTACTATACTTTGATTGCGTTTGTTGAGCTGGTTTCAATGAATTCCAAGGAAGACGATGATGAGGAAAAGGAGACAAAATGTTAGGGAAGATGAGTGATGCTGAAAAGTCAACGGAATGTTTATAATGATCAATTGATGTCCTACATGGTGCATTGTGGTCCCCTCACCTGCAGGGATTGAGCTTAGTGACAAATGCGGTGGTGTCTTCAAAGCTTTTTTTATTGAATTTTATTTTGTGTGTAGTTTTTTTTTTTTCATCTCATGTTGAAGGTGTGTACCTAAACAGCACAGTGTAAAAAATTAATGTATATATGTACAGCCAGTGTGCATCATGTTCTCATCCGATGGAAACAAGACTGGCATGTAGTGAGCCATGGATGTACATTTATAGGTCAAAACACTATTGGGAATGAATCCCTTATAACCTGTGATGTGAATGTCAAGATTTTGTGGTGTGAGTTGGCTATAACAAATATTTGGTAGGATTTGTTTGGCCTGCGGAACAATGTTCACCCCTTCTTCAATGTTGTGAGTGCAAATGTTGCTGTTCTCATCACCATCGAATTAAGCGCTCGTCTCCGAGCCTTAGACGCAAAGCTCAGACTTGACATTTCCTGAAATGCATGATTTAATTTCGCTCTTATTATTAAAAAAAAAAAAAAAAAAAAAAAGTCAAATTATTCTGCCACTTTTGGTCGCCACACTGAGCGCATGTCACAAAACATAATTTTAAGAGGGGACTTTTGACGGAATGCACGCCTGCCTGAATCCACTGATCCACATGACGTTAAAACAACACATCAGGATTAGCATTTCTTCAAACAAAACAAAACAAAAAACAAAACTTATTGATTGACGGTACTTATTTGATTACTTTCCATAGTTGTAACTGTATGGTTGAGCAGAACCACAGCGCCGTGGAGTGGGTGAGGGCCTCGCATTGTTTATACGATCAAGATGAAGAGTTCAGCCTGGATAAACTACAATTAGATCACTATAATAATTGTTGGAAGATACCCATAATGCACAGCGAGATAAAATGCAGAATTCACTCAGAAGGACCAAATAAAATCATCAAACAAGTAAAAGTAAAGTAAAATTTTCTGAACATGTTTGTAGGAAGTTCAATCATCAAAAAGCTGCATTTTTTTCCCACACAAATTGGTCTTTTTGTTGTATTCGGTACTGTTTTTGCAAAAAACAAACACAAAACCTATACTGCATTTGTTTTTGTCTTCAGAATCACAACTTCATGTTTTTTTATGATAGAATAATCTCTGTATTTGGCTTGCCTTTATTTCAAGCTTCATGTTTGCTCAAATATACAGTAGGCTACATAGAAATGGACAATTGACAGGGCTGTGTCTACCTTTTGTTTTTTATTATTATTCATATTTTTTTCTTAAATCCGCTTATCAAATCACCTAGAATTCCAGTTACTACAATTTTATTGTTGCAGTAAATTTTGTCAGGACAATTTAAACTTGTGTGTCGTTACAGTAATATGTGATGTGTTAAACGCAACAAGTCGCACATGAGATAAGTGAATAATGAGTAGGTCTGGAAAATTTCAGTCGGCAGCGTTCATGTGTCATTTATTTTGCAATGGCGCCTGAGCAGACTTAGACCTATTCTAAAAGTATGATCATGCATCTTGTTCTGTCATCTAAAGGTTAATATAGGGGGTGAACAGTGTGGCAGCACACTATTGTGTGGACTGTTTGTTTGACCTTTTTGACCCTGATCACAGCTCAATTAAGATTTGGGATTTTTCAGCCTCTGTTACTCTCAGTGGCAATTGAGCATTTGTCACAAATTAGTCATTGTTTTTTTCCCCAGTACATATCAGTGTTGTTAGGAGGTATAAAGGTTAAAAGAGGGAAACATACTCATCATAAAAATTAAATACTTTGCTCACTGCATGTCAAACAGATGGATTTTCATACATGCAGTAAAATATAACGTGGTCGGGTGGGCAATGAATCAGGAATGCTGGAGGAGGTCAAGTGCGCGAGCTGTACTGTTTGGCAGCTCTTTCCGTTTTGACGCATGATGCCCAAATTGTATCAGAGAGGATTTATTTTATGTTAATGTCAGGGATTTTATTTTTTATTTTGCAATTTTTTATTTTTTATTTAGGGTTTTTTTTTAACCACTGGTTGGACAATAAAATGTATACCCTAAGAGTTGAATTGTAAAGTGCTTATGTATTTTATATATATATATATATATATATACGTGTGTGTGTGTGTGTGTGTGGTGAGAAGTGAAGCCATTGGCGAACATCTTGCATTGCCACTGTCTCAGCGTGCCTAACTCGAATACATTGACTTCTCTGTGGCGTTTTCACATTATTTTCTGTCAGCGAAAATGCCACAGCCTGTGGCATATGGTTCTACCAATATGTTGGGGAAAAGCGCTGCACATTTCATTGGTCAGAATGAAATTATAAATGTTCTCTCATCAGGTAGATTTCAGTGCTATTCATCTGCATCATGTTGTCAGAACCATGATCAATAAAATCAAAGTTGAATCCAAGAATTGAATGTTATTTACTTAAAACAAGATTAGATTTTGCAATCAAATCAGTTGTACATTTATTATTTTATGCAGATATAAGACAAACAAACGAACAAAAAGTTGTAGCAGAGTAACAGGGGGTCTAAGAATACTACATCCATGTGAGAATGGCAGAAAAATCACAGCTATCAAAATGTTCCCCTTGGTATGGAGGTGGCCAGGGGATAGGTCACAAAGTGACTAGGAGTGGCCTTGGCCACATTTGGCCATCCTGTAGCTCCGCCACTGTTTACCTCCAGCTGGATCAGAATGCAGCAGCGGTTTCTTTCTAATTCCACTACAGTCGATGGCACCACATCTCCCCATTTGAGGTCACTTCCCTGTCTCCCAGTCTATTTTAGAACTGAGTTTGATTCTACTAATTACTTTGAAAGCAGGCATGAGCTACCACTCATCAACTTCAAACCACCTATGAGCCAGTCAGCGGTTCCAGATCCAGGAGATGAAAGAAAGCCTTTATTGCATTTTATTATTACAGTATTATTATTACGGAAGTAATTTTATTTTGTGACTTATTTGTTTCCAAATATTTTTAAATGAATTACCAATTGATATCTGTTGGGTTGTCAGAATCCTGTATTGCCTCAGACATGACTTTTTTTTAAAAAAAATGTTATTGTTACTGTTGTTGCTTTTGCTGTTATGTGTTTGGTTATTTGCATGTTATTGCCCGGGATTTGATTTGTAATTGGTCAGCAAAAGCACTTTGTAAACACGTGTTTTTAAAGGTGCTACATAAATTTAGTAATTATTATTATTATTATTATTGACATCCAAGGTGACATTCAGAAATCGCTCATGAATTTACAAAAAGTTGAGAGATGTGGTGCCATTTGTTGGCCACTTGGAGTCGCTCATTTTACAAGGGCGACCATGCGGGATCCGTCCATCGGGCTTAGACTCGGAAGGTAGGTCAGGCGCCACAAGAAAGGTGATTGGTTAATGAGCCGCCATCGTCTTCTCCGATTGGCCATGAAAGTGTTGGAGAGGCGGTAATGACAGAAACAGGAGAGCTCTCCCCAACCTTCAGTGAGCGCTCTTCAGTGTACGTCCAGCGCAGTGCTACGGCTTCCTCTGTCTCGATGGCGATGTGAATTTCCTGTGGAATCCTGACTTGTGCATTCAGTGGGATATTGTTTGTGCACGCTGGATGATGGGAGAGGACAGTGGGATGCTCAACGGAGCCATGCTGGCCACTTTAACTGCGGTTCTTCTGCTTTTGATCACTTCAGTGTGTGCAGTGGAAGGTAGGTCTGCTGACACATTTTCTCTCCCTTAAGCAATTTATAATTAAAGGGGATCAATTTGACCCTCAGACATTTCGACAGTATGAAGTTTTGATTTTAATGAGGACCGATTGCATTTAACAATGAACTGTGTGCCTCTGTGCCTTTTCATAAACTATTCCAAGGTCTCATTTTATTCTGAAAGATAAAGCTGTGAAACAACTTTTATTTTGAAGCAAATGTTCATGAATGGGTGCTTTGGGTTATCCAGTGGAGACCAGTTTGTGCCATATTTTTGTACCCACTAATTTGAATGCATATGAATGGTCTCAACATTAATTACATACACTATGTAATAGCATCACATTACAAGCTTTATCAAACATTATTCCCGTAGAAAGATAATGCTCATATTTGATCGACATGCCAAAGAGGTATTAAATCAGCGTTTATTACGATAGCTTTGACTGGTGTAAAACCGCACTGCAGAACACAATCATATGAGCAAACAGGCATGATCATGTTTTTCCCACTCATGTAGTAAAATAAAGTTAAGTCAAATATGAGCAAATCCTGTCATCCGAAGCAGTGCAAGTCGGCCTAATTATTAGGCCCTAATAATACAATACATTAATTCATTCATTTTCCGATCCGCTTTATCCTCACTCGGGTCACGGGGGGTGCTGGAGCCTATCCTAGCTGTCTTCGGGCAGTAGGCAGGGGACACCCCGAATCGGTTGCCAGCCAATCGGAGTAATCCATTACAATACAATACAATACATCCTGATTTATATAGCGCTTTCACAACAGCAGCACCTGTAACAAAGCGTTTAACAAAACAAGTTAACATAAAGTAAAATAATAAACACAACACATAACATAAAACATGGACAGTCGTGCAGTCATAACCATTTTTCCCTCATACGCTTTGCTGTTAAAGCAGTTTGAGATGAAAGAGGAGAGAATCGAAGTGTCCTTTCACCATTGGATCAGAGACGTCATGCTCAAAATGTGCCAAAATGTCAACAAGAAGCTGTCGCATCCATTGACGAAAAAAAGTGATTGGTTCACTTCTCCTGTCCCATGTAAATCCATTTCAATTCCAAGCGGCGACTCTCAGTTCCAAATACGCATCTGCGCTCCGCGCCGACGCTCATCTCTCCTTGTCCTCAACTTCAGCAGCCATCCATCCAGCCGCACCAACTCAGACTGTCCAACAGCGCCGACTTCTCCACTGAACAAAACGGGGCTGTGAAAAATCCTGCCCACTACAGGCGCAAAAAACACAAGCACACCGGGGCTGTCCAGCACCGACAGTCAAATGGTCCGACATTCCTCCCAATCAAAATCTGTGCTGGTATAGGCGTGCTGCTGAGAAGGCGCAACCACCAAGCACAGATTCTTCTTCTTTGACGAATGTCGTGGCCAAAAAACGCTTAAAACAGTCCACATCAGGTTCACACGATGAAACAACAAACACCATGTGACAAAACAAAAGACCAAAACAACAAAAAACAACAACAAAGCAAGGAGCACTAAGAGACGGCTGCCTACTCGGGTGCCATCTTGGGGGGGAATAAAAGCACTAATAATTTGTCCTCATGTGATTCAAAACGATCTTTGTAACTTGCAGCTTAACAACAAAGCAAGGAGCACTAACAGACGGCTGCCTACTCGGGTGCCATCTTGGGGGGGGGATAAAAGCACTAATAATTTGTCTCCATGTGATTCAAAACGATCTTTGTAACTTGCAGCTTCTGTGAAATTGCAACACACACACACACACACACAAAAGTATCCAAAATTGTATTCAGATACCTACTTTGTTACAGCTGCAGCTGTTGTGAAAACGCTATATAAATCAGGATGTATTATATTGTATAGTACTGAAAATTCTATGGAATCACCAGATATTAGAATTTAAAAAAAAAAAAAATTGAAAGGTTTTGAATGCAGAAGCCAAAAAAAAAACACACATTTCCACTTAATAACAAATGACCAGCTTCCAGCTGGTTTTCCTGGTTACATACTCAAAAAGTTGTACTAAATTGAAACTGCATACTGGCAGCAGCACACTATTTTCCTCTCTGCAAACATTAGTGAGATGTAGACAAATCTCTCCCATGTATTTTTGTCTATGAGACAAAGTGACGTCAGATGCACAGTAGCGATTTTGCCTGCTACACCAACACATGAGTAAGCCTTGTTTGTTCAAAAGTGATCAGCAGGAACAACAAATGTGCCAGACTTTCAGCATGAAATTGTGCCCAGTCATTGACTTTGTATGTCTGTTAAACTACCTTTGAAATGTAATCCGACGGCTCTCGCCACCCTGTGTTGTGCCCTTGAGTGATGCTAGAGCTGCGAGCTGCGAGTGCTGGAACCGCCATAAAATGCTGGCAACAGGCACCGTACAATACAGTGTCCGCCTAAAGTTATATTTTAATTAACGATTTAACGTTGTTTCAGGACAATGTTGTGTTGACGCTGGTCGCAACAGTTTGTGAAAATGATTCTCGAAAATGAGTCAAGTGATGTAGAGGTAAGATCTGAAGCCCGAGCCCGAGCCTGGTCGGGTCAGGTCGGGCCTAAAATGTCAATTATTGCTTCGGGTCGGGCCGGGCTTCTCTCTCGCTGACTTTTTTTAAATAAATATACAGGTATAACAACGCACTGTGATGTTGCTACCCAAACATCACGTTTCGAGGCCGTGAATAGTTTTGGCCACGAGAGACCGTGGTTCGCAAAAAAACAGAAGTCGCCTCATCTCAACACGTACTGTACTAAACTCTTGCAATGACAATTCAAAGAACTCAATCATGTCTCTGTCTATTATCCACCCGTCATTGTTCTTCTTTGTCATTGTTCTTCTTTGTGTCTCTGCTTCTCTCTCTTAAAGTGCTGCGCTAGATTCTTAAGGACGTACTGCTGCTGTGGTTAATGGCCCAATTTTCAACCCGTCAAAATGATGGACGGCCTTAAATTTTTCCCGCCAACTCTTAAAAACATCCGCCAATAATAGAAAATTATCAGTTAATATACCCTCTGCAGAAACAGAAATATAAAAGATGTAAATGTTTATACAGTCTTGTTTATCTTAGATTTCGTTACAAAAGACAGGCTTTAATATGTTATCAGAAATCACCCTTCCTCCTCCCGAGTCCTCACAAATAAAATATGAAATTTCGGGTTTGCTTCGGGCTCGGGCCTGCAAATCAAGTTAATTGGATGGGGCTCGGGCCGGGTCGGGCTTGAATACCCGCGGGCCGGGTCGGATCGGGCTGGATTTTTTGGCCCAATCTTACATCTAAGGTGATGCCGTTACACGGCGACATGCTGTCAGCATCAATTTGTACCAAGGCATTGATGTCCATATATTATTTGTTAAGGGAGGGTTAATTTTCAAATTGTCCTTTTCACATCGTTGCCGGCGTACTGCATCGCATGAACAATCGTTATTGCGGTTAGCTTGATTATTTCCTCCTTGCAGTGTACACATAAATAAGCGAGTAAAAAATTTTTGAGGGGGACTGTGGTACCTGTATTACTTGAGGGCTTGTTTCAGCCTTACATGGAAGACACTGTGTCTGACCATGGAGCAACATCCCCTGCGTCTCCTAAACAAGTAATAAACGGCTTTTGAAAGGATGCATTACCACGGACTTTTGTGCCCTTCTGCCCGATGAAGCTTGTTGGCGAGTTGCCCTCGTGTGACAACATGAGTGACTATAAAACGTTCTGGGACACCTCTGTGTAGCTAGCTGCATCGGGGATTGTTTGGAGAAAAAAAAAAGCATCTACCGGTTTTTAACCCTTTCATGCATCCTATGACCTGATAACATAACATCCATCCGCCCCCCCTCATCACGTTATGTCTTGTGTCTTGTTGTAACTGTCATATGCTTGATGTGCAGGGAATTTTTTTCTCCTAGACTTAAATTATCCTCAGAAGAGGATAGTTCGAGCATGGTTTTTTTATCCCCTCCTTCCCTTGTGTTTACTTTTCTCATCTAAGATCTCGGGGCGCTGTACTTACGGCGATTACCGACAGGCCCTTCGCACTGTATCCCATGTTCATCTTTGTTTTTCATGTTTCTTGTGCAAAGCGTGCCTGTTAAGTCCAATTACCCCATGGGGATGAATAAAGTTTTCTGAATCTGAATCTGAATCTGAATAATAAGGTTGTCCACTGTAGTAACCGCTGTACCTGAATGGGTTCAGGGAAATCAAAGTAAAAAAAAAAAATCCATCATTGTGACCACTTTCTTTGCAAATATCCCATGTTATAACATTGATACCTGTGGCTATTAATACAAAGTGACTAATGTATGTAAAAAACATCTAAATTTACCTGATACAGCCTTCAATCAGGTGCATTTTGTACTCTGGAAATTATGGTCCACACAATTTACTGTTTTAGTATTTGATCCACTTTTGATCACATCCACCTACAACGCAATCACATTTGAGGAATTTATGTAGCTGTAATTTTCACATTCCAAAGGCCACTGTGACCAATTTAAAATGACTTATTAACAATGAATTCTGATTATTTTGTATGCTTGTTGGTTTATTACTGGCTTCAAACATTAGGGCAAAATTGAGTACAGTATTGGCTGCAATCAGAAGTGGTGCTGTTGATTCAATAGCAACTCCAGGTAGTTGAAGGCCTGAAGAACAATGTGAACCCAAGTAAGACCCACACTTGGCGTGGTGTGGAATTAACTGGTTTTTAATTGGATCTAAAGAAATTGTGCTAAAATAGAGTCCATCACATGCTTCAAATTTAACTACTGTCCTTTGGAGTTGTGATAAGAACAACATCACATCAGTTATAGGAATGCTGTGCTGAATGTATGTCCAGACTTTTGTAGTTTCACCAATCCGCCAGGAATCATTACTTTGTTCAGTGCAACACTCACATCAAAACTGGACTTCAGAACATCCAGAACTTCTCCAATCGCTTTAAAAATAGTATTAAAAAAATATTTGACTAATTATCCCTACTAGTGAACCCCGCCTACTAGGGAACCCCGCCTTATTTACAATTTGACATCCAGAATTTTTTTTTTCCAATTTATCTTGTGTTATCTGCTGAAAATTCACCTATTTGCTATTTGGTGGCATTTTGCTCTTTGCAGCATTCGGTTGCCAACAGTGTACTAATTCCTGCGTTTAACTTTCACCTTCCTTCTGTTCCCTGTAACTTCAGATGACTTAGATACAAAGAGTGGACAGAGTTGTCGCCACGATATTACAAAATGTAAACAACAGGAAAAAAAAATGCACACATCCGAGCGATTGTAACATTGATTGATTTCATGAATTCAGATTCATTTAATTTGTTTTATCTCTTCATTCCTTCCACTCTTCCCTGTGAAATTCTCTCCCACCTCTCTGCCATCTTCTTACATGTAACCTGCCTCAGCAGCATCCCCTGCTTTTTCCTCCTCTTGCTGCTGCTGTCTTAAATAAAAATGTGAGATAAATCCTCTGTAGTGTTCTAATGGGGTGTGTAATGACAGACTCTGGCGAGGCGCTCCCATTTGGGGAGATGTAAATGCATTGCAGGGCAGGTCTATTTTCGCCCAACAGAACATTGAGCTTGTGTATGGGAGACACAGCAGGTAGAAGGGTTCGAGGAAAAGGTGCATTGTTGGAGAGGGCTTGTTATGCCATTCCATGGTAGGCACTTTCTTTACAAACACATGCAGTAAAAGCTAAACTGGCAGTTGGCATGCAATGGAGCCATTGAGGCACTCCATTTGCGAACCTGTAGCAAGATTTTTGTGCTGAAATGTCAATACTGTATATATGGATAAATGAGCTCCTCTGCGATCCTCAGGTTTTGATCTTAGGATGTGCCACAAAACATGACACAGTCACAAAGATGATTCATGACATACTGCAGGGCACAAAAGAGTAGGTCTCCACCATATTAAGCCCCCAATAAATTATTGAATTCTCTTTTTAACAAGGTGGTATTTTGAGCAGTAGGATTTTCTCCGGGGCCGCTTGTTAAAAATGATTTATCTGGATCTGCGTTTGTGGGCCTAGTTTGTTTCCAGTATTGCATTTTTTTTTTGTCCTGCACATTTTGCGCAGTGTGCCCACATGTGATGTCTTTCTCCAACCAAATAAAGATTCGGCACTTCTATGTGGGCGTGGTCACCACATTCACTTCATTTGATGAAAGCATTCGCAGCATTGTGATCAAATGTTGGAACTTATCCCATGCCTGAACCTTCATTTATTTAAATGTCTGCTTATCATGTTGGAAAGCGACTTTGGCACCCTTTCAGAGACACCGGCTTATTGGTTGTGGTCCAAAAAGGAGAACAGGTGTCCTTGCGCATCTCCTGAGACTCTGTTGTTGGCAGGGCTTAATTGAATTTAATTTTCTCCTAACTTATCTTGTCTTTTCAAGGGATGAGTTTAACAGATTCACTGGTATTTGGACCTCTGTTAGAACGTTTACAGCACAAAGAAATAAACAACTAAACAACAACGAGAATACACACCCTGACCCAGCCAGACTATGTTGTTGGCACCTGATAAACTTTGGGTTGTGTCATCTGTGCCTGAACCAAATATGCAGTCAGCAATTAGTGGTGTCACCGTAGCCACTGATTTGTAAACAGTGTTGGCTGTTGAGTGCTTGAAGATTTCAGTGTGATTTTCTCATGCACTAGTAAACGGGGGCAATATCGAGTCTTCACTGGAGCAGGGACACACACACACACACACACACGCTTTGGGTTGTGTCATCTGTGCCTGAACCAAATATGCAGTCAGCAATTAGTGGTGTCACCGTAGCCACTGATTTGTAAACAGTGTTGGCTGTTGAGTGCTTGAAGATTTCAGTGTGATTTTCTCATGCACTAGTAAACGGGGGCAATATCGAGTCTTCACTGGAGCAGGGACACACACACACACACACACACACACACACACACACACACACACACACACACACACACACACACA
>NW_017806073.1:53472-57201 GCF_001891065.2 Hippocampus comes
GCTGTTGAGTTCTTGAAGATTTCAGTGTGATTTTCTCATGCACTAGTAAACGGGGGCAATATCGAGTCTTCACTGGAGCAGGGACACACACACACACACACACACACACACACACACACACACATGAGCATGAGCATGAGGAGAACATACTGTACAAACTCCATGCACAAGGGAGCTTTTGGACTCTTAGCCATGCTTTTTTAGTATTTAGGGAAAATGCAGATTGTATCACATGACATGCTTTGACTGGTAACTCAATACCGTACAATTAGGCTTGTGAGTGTGTGTAAGTAATACTGTAAATAACACATGATAAGCGTGAGTGAAAGAGAGACGCAATGTCTTCCAAGCATACTCAATAATAGTTTATTAAAATTAGAGCTGCAACTATTAATCTGCTGCAAATCGATTATCAAATTAATCACGGGCAAAGTGGTGTTCGATTGGTTAGGATGCCCGCCCCACAGTGCAAAAACGCAGGGTTGATTCTAGGCTCCAGCCTTGCTGTGTGGAGTTTGCATGTTCTCCCCGGGCCTGCGTGGGTTTTCTCCGGGTACTCTGGTTTCCTCCCACATTCCAAAAAAACATGCATGACAGGCTGATTGAACACTCAAAATTGTCCCTAGGTGTGGGTGTGAGCGCGGATGGTTGTTCGTCTCTGTGTGCCCTGCGATTGGCTGGCAAATGGTTCAGGGTGTCCCCCGCCTACTGCCCGAAGACGGCTGGGATAGGCTCCAGCACCCCCCGCGACCCTTGTGAGGATAAAGCGGATCGGAAAATGGATGGATGGATTCCAAAAACATACATGGCAGGCTGATTGAACACTCTAAATTGTCCCTAGGTGTGGGTGTGAGCGCGGATGGTTGTTTGTCTCTGTGTGCCCTGCCGGTTCAGGGTGTCCACCGCCTACTGCTCGAAGACAACTGGCATACACTCCAGCACATCCGCGACTCTCATGAGTTTAAAGCGGTTCAGAGAATAGGTTGATGGATCATAATTTCTGCGAACCGCTCATCAGTTTAATTTTTAAATTTGTCCAAATTGTCTGAATTTTAGCTTCTGAATAGAAGTTATTTTCCAGTTTCTGAATTCAAAATAAAACAGTTGCAAACATTTGCTTTTACGTTGGAAAAAAGTTCAACTTTTTAAATATTTTTTCTGACATGTTATGGACCAAACCGGTTATTGAATCTTTTTTTGTGCACTCTCTGCACTGTCAAATAAAATATTGTCCTGTTTGTAAAAAAAGGATGGAGATGAATTTTTTTCTCAACTCAACTCAACTCAATTGTATTTATAGAGCACTTTAAAACAACCATCGCTGTATACAAAGTGCTGTACATGGAGCAAATATCATATATACAACAATAAAACAACAAATTCATAACAAAGACAGTAGCAAGCACCAAACAGTAAGACTAAGATCAAGTCTGAGTCATGCCGTGTCAAATGCCAAAGAATACAATATACATACAAAGAATACAAATGAGTTTTGAGACGAGTTTTAAAAGTGGGCAGCGAGGGGGCTTGCCGAATGTTCAGTGGGAGGTCATTCCAGAGAGAGGGGCCAGTAACGGAAAAGGCTCGATCCCCTCTGAGCCTCCGCTTAGTTCTTGGTACTTCTAATAATGTATGGTCCGCAGACCTGAGGCGGGACGCTGCCGGAGTGGAAGTGTGGCGAGTCAAGAGGACAAGTATCATTCAGGATCCGGATGATGATGATTGAAAAAAAAACAAAAAACAAAATGCAAGGTGTGTAGGGGCAGATGAGCTCAGAGAGCTAAGGTGGCGCAACATTTGAAAACAAATAATAGGATCTTTAAAAGAACTCTAAAATGTATGGGGAGCCAGTGAAGGGATGCCAGAGTAGGAGTTATGTGCTCCCTCTTCTGAGTACCAGTCAAGAGGCGAGCAGCAGCATTCTGGACCAACTGGAGATGCTTAATGGAGGATTGTCTGACTCCAAAGTAAAGTGTATCACAGTAATCCAGCTGGGATGTGACGAAGGCATGAATTACAGTCTCAAAGTGCTCATGAGAAAGGAGAGGTTTTACTTTAGCCAGCTGTCTAAGATGAAAGAAGCTGGATTTAACAATGGCACCAATTTGCCGGCCAAGTTTATAATCATTGTCCGTTTTTTTTTTTTTTATCGATTATTCAACAAAATAATGGAGCGATTAATCGATTATTAAAATAATCTTCAGTTGCAGCCCTAATTGAAATTCATCAATCAAAGGAAATCCAATTTGGATGCTTAACCCCTTCATGCACCAATAATGATAACCTGTCGCCTGATAACATGATAGGCTGTCGCCTGCAGTAACCGCTGTCCCTGAAAGGATTAAATAAATTATGCACACATATATGTAAACAATCAGTTATGTCAGTTGTGGAATGTGTGGTGATAAATGTTTGTGTGGGTATTGTAAGGATAAGAAAAAAAATAATCAAACCCAAGACCAAAAGTCTCGGGAAGGGGCTGGATGTGCTGTCCTGTCGCCAGCCCAAGGTGGACCGCTGAGGAGAAAAACTGAGAGAGCAACATCCATTGAAATGTCGGTAATCCCACCCTAATCTGCATATCCACTCAGCCAATGACACGGCACCTCCAAGAGGCCCTCGGGGGGGCCTTGACAAATGTGAGGCCCATATCGTGAGGCGATGTTCTCTTTGATGGCACCTACCCACTATACATGCTACTCCTGCATACTGCATACAGCATGCTCCGTCAGCTCATGTTTTAAAGATGCTGTTTCTATATTCATGTCGTGGCGCATGTTATCAGTGTGACAGACAGACAGACAGACAGACAGACAGACAGACAGTTGAACTGATGAAAAGAGGGAGCTTGCAAGATCCTTCACACGAGCCCAGAAGCTTTTATTCCACTAGGCTCGACGCAGTCTGTTTTCCAAGGCCTTCACTATTAAATATTTCTTTCCCTTCAGCATTTTCAGCTCGCCTGTTTGTGTTCTCCTATCAGGTACTTGAAGGAATATTTACTTATTGCGTCGAGACTCGGGGTTCATGCACTGGGATGGGAATCAATATGTGTCGTGCATGAGACACAGTACTTAGTTATAAATAATAACTTGTTTCCCACAAGACGCCTCCAATGTTAACTGTGATGTGATTAATGAGTTCTGGTTGTGTGAAAATACTTCCTTAACGATGAATTTTCACATCTCTGCTGTGAATTTTCACACAACTGAATAACTTTTTCATGGCACACCTGATGATTCATGTCAGTTACTGCACATTTTCCGAAATTCACAAAAGAAACTCATAAGTATATTATTGCAAATATTGCATGTTTTTTTTTAAGTACTGAACCCACTTTTTTTCCACTGTGTGTATGTTTTAAAACCAGTCATTCAGCATGATCAGAAAGTGAATTCTAAGAAGCACTCTTTTTAAAAATGTCCGAATAGTTATTTGTCAAAGATCAATTGCCTTTTAGCGCTTCGAAGTTGGTTGCATTGACAATGCCGTATCCATTTATTCATCGCTACACCGCTGAGAGGCTGAGAGGTTATGCATCTAACTCAATACGTGCGAGTGTATTTTTTCCATAATTATAATATATAAAATATATATATATATATATATATATATATATATATATATATAGCCAAACAAAGGCTCCAAGCCTTGTCCAGTCGCCTAAAGAGGTACACGAAAGAGAATGAGGCCAGACGAATAAACAGGCTGTTCGCAACACAACCTGCG
>NW_017806073.1:59129-63679 GCF_001891065.2 Hippocampus comes
ATGTAGCGGTCCCAAGTGATGGAAACATCAGAATGAAGGAACACGAGAAACTCGAGAAATACCCAGGGCTCAGAGAGGAGCTGGAGAGAGCCTGGAAGGTAAAGGTGACAGTCGTGCCTGTGGTGGTCGGAGCACTTGGGGCAGTGACCCCCCAAACTAGATGAGTGGTTGCAACAGATCCCGGGAACAACATCGGACATCTCAGTCCAGAAATGTGCAGTGCTGGGAACAGCAAGGATACTGCGCAGAACCCTCAAGCTTCCTGGCCTCTGGTAGAGGACCCGAGCTGAACGAGGGATGGACACCACCCGAGGGGTGAGACGAGGATTTTTTATATATATATATATACGGTATATATATAAAGTTATGTGCATTATAAACAGGGGTGCACATGAATGTTTTGGCATGGTTCTCAAGGTTGTTGTTTGGTACATTTTTTTTTTTTTCCGGCCCCACGGACCTTATCGATGAACTTCAAGACTTACGGCATATCAGGGCAAAGTTCATCCATTGTAGATATGTCTTTTTAATCTAACAAGAAACTTTTGGGGGTTTTTTTTTTTTTAGTTTGAGTTTTTATTTTTATTACAATTGTACCAGGGCTACACAATGGCAGCTTATTGAAACAATATTGAGTTTTTTTAATATATTAAAAGGTGTTAAATTCATAATTAATACAATGGAGCTGCAGAGTTCGAAAAACCAATTGCCCACTTCTGACCTGTGTTCAGCTCGTCTACTTAGCACAGTTCTCTAGGGCAGCTGTTCGCTGTCCACTCTTTTTTTTGCACCACGGTCTGCTTTTATTTTGATTGACTGTCGAAGCCGAGGTGAAGCGACACAGAGTTAACTCTCGCTGGCAACCCCCCTGCATTCATTTGGACTCACAGTGAATGTAGCGTTAACGGGGAGAGCCACCATCGTCAGGCAAGCAGTCACAACGGTTGTTAAAGGCTTCGATCCATTTCAAAATAAAAGTAAAAAGAACTTAACCGTAGATCAGGGGGGGCCAACCCGTGGCTCGCGAGCCGCGTGCGGCTCTTTGGCTGGTTCAATGTGGTTCCCGGGCTTTCACGTGACAAGCGCCGAAAACGCCTCAGCGGTGGCACTGCCATTCAAACAGCGATGCTAAGTAGTAGCAGAACTTACAATGTCAGCCTACCATCAAACCCGTTACTTGATTGACATTCAGGCCAACCAGTCAGATGACAACTGAATTTTGACCTTTAGGTCACTGCTCACGTGCAAACAACGTTGCCAAGAGCAAAGCTAGTCAGCGAATTACTGCTGATTTTAAGGCAGGGCTGCCCAATACGTCTATCACGATCGACTGGGAGCCAGTCCGCTGGCTCCCAGTCGATCGTGAGGGGTGGGAGGAGGAAATGGAGGAAAAAAAAAAGATTTGTGTGTCAGTGTGTTTCGGTTTCGTTCATGTGAGGGGCCAGTCCGGCTGTTGCTCATCGTGGCGTGCATGCGTGCGTGCATATGCGCGCGTGTGCATAGTTGGGTGCCCGCTTGCGTGCGTGCGTGTATATATGCTTGCACGTGCACGATTGGGTCGATCGTGGGAGGTTGGACGCTTCAAAAGTCGATCTTCGGTCAAAAAAGTTTGCCCTATGTGGCAGGCTGACCCGAGTAGTAAGTAACCTCTGCGACTCGCATGCAGACAGTGCTTGCTTCGAGTGGCAACAACGAAATAAGCCAGATTTGAAGAGCATTGTTCAAGAGAAGGAATGCCAGACATCCCTGCACTAAGGCGCTAAGCAACATGCAAAGTAAGATAAAAACCTTTGGGTTTTTGGGTTTTTTTTTTTCAGTGGACTTGGTTGAACTGAGAGTTTGTGTGTGCACATAACATTCATTGTTGAAAATGACTGGCCTGTTGTCTTAGTACTGTTGAACATTTACAATAAATCTGGCTGAGCAGAGGTCTGCGTGCGTGTGAGAGAGTGTGTGTGTGTGTGTGTGTGTGTGTGTGTGTGTGTGTGTGTGTGTGTGTGTGTGTGTGTGTGTGTGTGTGTGTGTGTTTTTGAGGAAGGTATGGGGTGATGTTTATGTGTGCCCATGTATATGATGTGGCTCTTTGTAGTATCACAGGAAAAAAATTGGCTCTTGGTCTCTGACTGGTTGGCCACCCCTGCCGTAGATGAACAATAAAGCAACATCAGAGAGAAAGGCTGGGCACAGCAGGGCATGGACAAAAGCTTGACATCATGACACTGAACAACCTGAGCTGAAATACTGAGAGACATCAGGGCATGCCCAATTCTAGACGACAAAATAAAGGTGACAGAATAAAGAACCATAGCAAGTGACGACATCAAAAACCCAACCCAAAACACCGTCGCAACCAGTCAAAGCAGTACCATCCTTTTTGTCTAAGCCTGTTTATTTATTTTTGTTTTTGATGGACCATTAAAAAGAAAGTAATACCATATTAGTTAATTTTCAATAAATTACTTTTTTTCCTGTTTCAAGATCTTTCAGTAGACATCATGTCTCCTGTTTTCTTTTACTAAAGGGTAACAATAATTTAATCTGCATGTGTAAAAAGGAAGGCTATTTCGTCAAATAGCTGTCATTTTGACTAACGGGTCTACATATCAAACACTTTGAGTGCTTTTTTGAAATAATTTTATTTTTGTGACGAATGAATTTAAAACACAAGTTGACCTTTAATTGTACAGTAGTTGCTATAGCTAAACTGTGTAAAAACAATTCCTTTTCAGCGTAATAGATCTTGATGGGTCAAATTTTGCTGAGGAATCTAGGATTTCTGAAGCATGTATCGAAACGTGATTCATTTGACTGAAATGACATCATTCATAAGATATGAAGCCTCACTGTTTTGAGAGGACGAAAAAAAGAGTCTAACGCGGGGGTCGGCAACATGCGGCTCTGGAGCCGCTGGTGGCTCTTCAGCGCTGCTGAAGTGGCTCCCTGGAGCCTTTTCAAAATGTTTGCAAATGGAAAAAGATGTGTGAGGGAAATATATTTTTTGTTTTAATATGGTTTCTGTAGGAGGACAAACATGACACAACATTCTTAATGTTTTCCAATGCTGTAAAAATGTGTAGGATAAATATTAAATTTCAACATTTCTGTCAACGAAGATTTGCGTCATAGCCTGCAAAACACGCTTCTATTAGCAGGGCGGGATGCTAGGCAGGTGGCTGTTGTAAAAAAAAAAAAAAAAAAAAAAAAAAAACAACAACAATAAAAAAACCCTCCCACAAATCACCGAGCGTACTGGCAAAGAATGGGAATCTGGAGGGCCGAGAGAAGCATTTTTAAACGGTACACGTCAATTACGATAGTTAATATGCTGCAAAAGTCCGTCCAATGCAACGTTCATCTTAGGGGCCGTTATGACTATTGCTCATTATGGCATGCGTGTGTAAGTGCGCGCGTATTCGCGCGTGTGCGGTAACGGGTTGATCGCGGGAGGTTGGTTGATCGAAAAGTAGATCTTCGGTCAAAAAAAGTTGGGCCCCCCTGCTCTACAGGATGCACTGCAGGGGGAAAAACATTTAATTATGAAGGCTCATTGTGTATTTGTAGCCAACTTAGTCGTTTTGATTGTAGGCTAATATAACTAATATAGATACATACAGCATGTGTTGCCTTCATTATGAGGCTTTAAATTTTTTGTGGCTCCATTTGGTTTTTGTTTTTTTCGTTCAGTATGGCTCTTTCAACATTTTGGGTTGCCGACCCCTGGTCTAATGGTTCCAAGGAAATTTTGTGTTAGTTGGCCCCTGTTCATATTATGTCCAAGTAGTCGCAGCCATGCTGCTCGTTGGTATATTCTGGTAATTAACCAAACCTTTGGACAAAATCAATGCACCCTGCTTGGGATTTCAGTCACACTCCACTATGTTGTACTTGAGAAAATTATGAAGCATTTAAAGGATTCACAATAGTGGCCATTTATTTATTTGCTACTTGTCAATGGGCCCGTTGCCAGCCTCTTTAGGACTTCTGGTGTGGGCATATGGTCTGACAGAGAGCCATGCTGGATGGTGACGCCTGTGTCAACAAAAGGAAAGGAAATCTGAAATGAGGACAAAATGGTTGCTTGATGTTAAAAGCAAGTGTATGCTGTACTGTGTCTACCATCGGTATGAATAAAAACTAGAAACGAAAAGCCGAACTTTAACAGGTTGCATTATGTGTTACTGTATTGATATGTGTTTTATGTTCTACTGGGCATAATTGTATCTTACAGTAGTTTATTATGATATTTCATGATATACACTTTAGAAATGAAACCTCTGCCTAATTTTTGATGAACATTTGGGCCTATAACACAACTGTATTTTAATGTTGCTCATGATGGTGGTACTTGGAGAGCTGAATGTTTTTTTTAGGTGGTACTTGGTGTGAAGAGTACCAGACTTAACAATTTTTATCAGGCCCCTAACATAACATTTTAGGAGCGTGAGAGACAATTTTAGGGGTGCACACGTTAAGTCAGTGGTTCTCAATTATTTTCTGTTATCCCCCCCCCCCCCCCCCCGAGAAAAAAAAAACCCCCCGCCCCCCCCTTG
>NW_017806073.1:63985-69332 GCF_001891065.2 Hippocampus comes
CACAAAACGGGATGATTGTTGGCAATAGTCGGCACGTTTTCTCTGGAAAAAAAAACTCTTATCAACGAGATTGGGGTGTAATGTCTTTAAGTGACGCCTTAATTCATTTGGCTTCATGTTGTCCGATGTCTTTCCTCCCGCCGTAGTCACAGTGAAGCCAAGAGCTACATACGCTTCGTCATTATTATTATTTACTCATCTTTGCTCTCGGTAGACCTCTTTTCTCCGTCTCTTTCTCTCCGTCTGTCGACTTCGTGTCTACACTTCAAGCTCATACTCTGTCCGTGTGCAAAGCGCGTATGCTCAGTGCGAACAAAACACCGATCGAATGCTCCCAGCGCACTCTGCCAAGGTGAGCGCCACTGCCCCCTAATGTAGTCGAGGTGCAATTGCACTTTATTCTAGGGCAGTAAAAATAAATAAATAAATAAATAAAAAAGCATGTTCCCCGAGGCCAAACGCGTCCCCCCTGACAGAGCCTCGCACCCCCCCAAAGGGGCGCGCCCCACTATTTGAGAACCACTGCGTTAAGTTGACTTGGAAAGTAAATATTCACATTTTTCACAATATTTATACCATACTTTCAGAAACTACAATATTTTCAATTCACAATGCAAGATTTGACGCAACATAAACAGTTTGAAGTTATACAATTTAAATCCTAAAGAGAGCGAACAGTTATCGGTCTGCCTGTTTGTATGTGCTCTGCGACTGACTGGCGACCAGTCCAGCATTTGTCCCCTCTCGTTTATTGGAGGGGAAATAGGCAGTGATCATCCTCTTGGCTAATTGTTCTTTGTTAGAGGCCAACATTTGAGTCTTTTTGGGTGGTGGCCCTGTCAGAAGCGGTCTGGGCCCATATGGTCATAATATCCACAATACTTAAAGTTTTTGTGATAGTGTATTTCGCAGCTACATTCATGGCTATGGCTGTGCACCAATCTAACGAACATAATTTACACACATTAAGATTTATGTTTGAAAGACTCAATGACAAAAGTAATAAAATTGGTGCTGTCAAGTGATTAAAAATGTAATCATATGTCTACTGTGTAGGCTGCATTAAGTCGCTCTTTAGAAACAAAGTAAAATGTATCGATTTAAATACTGGTTGGCCCAGTGGTTAGCACGTTGGCCTCACAGTGCAGAGGTAACAGGTTCAATTTCAGCTCTGGCCTCCCTGTGTGGAGTTAGCATGTTCTCCCCGAGCCTGCGTGGATTTTCTCCGGGTACTCCGGTTTCCTCCCACATTCCAAAAACATGCATGGCAGGCTGTTTGAACACTCAAAATTGTCCCTAGGTGTGAGTGTGAGCGGGGATGGGGTTTAGTCTCTGTGTACCCTGCGATTGGCCGGCAACTGGTTCAGGGTGGGATAGGCTCCAGCTGGGATAGGCTCCAGCACACCCCGCGACCCGTGTGAGGATAAGCGGATCGGAAAATGGATGGATGGATTTAAATACTTCAGTTGACATAAAATCTGTTTTAAGATAAAAGGTAGCCTATGTTGTTTGAATGGAGAAACAGTTAACAGAACAGAGTGCGGAGTTGTGTGCGAGCAGCGTGGGGTCGGTTCAAACTCAGTGACCGTGTGAATGTGGGTGTGTGTGGTTGTTTGTCTCGAAAGGTGCCCTGTGACTGACTGGCGACGAGTTCAGGGGTTTTTCCGCCTTTTGCCCGAGGTCAGCTGGGATAGGCCCCAGCAATTCCCGCGACACACTTCAGGATAAGCAGTGTTGCAAATGAATGGTTGGATGGATGTTTGGCAGCGGTCCACAAAATGTGCCACTGACCGTGTGACCACATAGTTTGCAGGACCGGTGGCAAAGAAAAAGATTTAAAAAAAAATCTCACTCACCAATAGCGATGATTCAACTTGACCACTTGTATGTCGTATTCTGAGTGAAGTGTTTATGAAGGTAACGGCAGGGCCTGAAAGGAAAGTCTCTTGATATTGGTGGCGTCCGAAAACATCTATGATCAAGAAAGTAATCATAAACAGGCAGTGTTGTCTGTGTCTTATTGGGCATAATAATCTGACGATAAAGCATGATGAAGCATCACTTTGCCTTGCTAGCCAAGTTATTCCATTCTGTGGTCCCACGGGTCCCATTGCTGCCAGTATGAATCGAGTAGCGATTAGCTGAAGGAAGCAACAAGAGGCTGACGCCGACTCATGCCCATTCAAGTCTTGCTGGTCATGTGGTGGTGTGTTTTTTAATTTGTTCTCTTGTTTCATCACAACATCCTGTTAATGCCGCCGCTGTTTCAGCGATAAAAGTCTTTTGATTCCAAAGTGTGTCAGGAAAAAAAAAATCTAGACATTTACTGGATGCATTTGCGTGAGTGGATGAAAAACTTCTCGCAGCATCTCATATTTTAAATACGATTATTTAGGGGCATGCTGAAGTTGTGCATAGACCACTAATTTAGTCCATCCGGGGTCACCAAGACTGACAGAAAAGCATCTCTAATTATTTCAAGATACTGTAATAAATGATTTAGAAGCTGCTGTTTTAGGATGCTTCTGCAGCTATTTTTGCAGAATTCTGCAGCTGTTCCTCTACTCTAGTTTATATGCAGCAAAACGAGGGCAGCATTGATCGTCAGGGGAATGAGAATGAAAAGTTTACTTCGGCAGTCACTTCCCAGCATGACAGTTGAGATGTCAAAATCCCATTAAAGGAACAAGAAAATGGGTTTGGAAGATTAGAAGATAGATGTCAAGAGAAAATCAACTTTCAATGTCATTTTCAGCGGCTTTCTACTACCTTGTGATTTGATTGAGCAAATTGTCACTCCTGTGGAATATTTAAACATTTACGAGTTGGAACTATCGGGTTGGAACGCATTCTCCTGTGCCCACTTCACAGTGTTGATGCGTTATCACCTCAGTTTATTTTACATTATCTTGAAGTGGAGGTTTGCTTTAAGGCTGAAACGAGTCCTCTTGCAATTCAGGAACCTCCAAAAAATGTTCAAGGCATTTTGTTCTGCTTCGAGTGCCCACTTTATGTGTACAGCGACAAGAAGAAGTCAATTTAACCACTGCAACAGATATTAATGTTATGCACAGCAGTAACACACGCCACCAAAGCTGACTTAACTCTGTTTGGGGCTGTTTGCAGTAGCTACCGATTTCAACAACACAATGACATCCTGAACTCACATTCAATTGCTAATTGAGGGTGCTAAAAAAACAATGATGCTGACTTTGTAATGAATGTCCAGCCTTATGAAGTGCGAGCAGCGCTCAAGCACTCCATACGAGAGCCATCAGATGACTTTTCAAATGCAGTAGATGTAATTGACTGCAGGCTTTGATGCTGACAGAATGACATACGTAGTTGCTGTTACAAATTTTCAACAAACCGGGCTTACGCAAGCGTGCTACTGTGGTTCTGACGTTACTCTGCCTCATAGACCAAAATCATTCATTCATTCATCTTCCGAACCGCTTGATCCTCACTAGGGTTGCGGGGGGTGCCGGAGCGCATCCCAGGTGCCTTCGGGCAGTAGGCGGGGGACACCCTGAATTGGTTGCCAGCCAATCGCAGGGCACACAGAGACGAACAACCATCCATGCTCACATTCACACCTAGGGACAATCCAGAGTGTTCAATCAGCCTACCATGCATGTTTTGGAATGTGGGAGGAAACCGGAGTACCCGGAGAAAACCCACGCAGGCCCGGGGAGAACATGCAAACTCCACACAGGGAGGCCGGAGCTGGAATTGAACCCGGTACCTCTGCACTGTGAAGCCAACGTGCTAACCACTGGACTACCGGGCCGCCCAGACCAAAATCAATAGAGAGAAATTTGTCTAAAATCTCAGAAATATTTCTGGAAAGGAAAATGGTGTTTGCCTATCCACAGTTTTAATTTAACCCTCGTCTGGAGTTTGCGCCAGAATTTGACTGGGCATCAAAATGGCAAATGAAGTCATTGATTTGCAAAACTGAGATTTGAAAACGTTCATTTGAGCCTTGATACATTTACAGTGTGTGATCTTGCCTCCCTTTTGGCCTCTACTCGTAACTCCTCCGTCAATACAGCATGTCACCCTGCAGTATATCAGTCTTCATGTTGGCATGCCAAAGTTTCATCCCGTGCAAGCATGCGTCTCCCTGTTGCACCCTCCGAGATAGCAGTGTCTTGACTGCCGGATGCATCCGAGACTGGTGTCAGTGAAACATATGTCAACAGTTTGACCCTCTATAGATGGATGCTGTCAGGGCAGTTGTAGAAGATGCATGGTGTCTCTATATAATATGGCTCTTTCAACATTTTGGGTTGCCGACCCCTACAAGATCAAAGAGCCACACTCAATTGACGTAGTGCTAGTTTTCCCACTGCACATTTTGACACATTGCCATTGTAAGTTGATGAAACTATTTTGATGTATCCAGTCCCAGTTAAATTCAGGCTCGCACCTGAGGCGAAAGTTATTGCCCTCGACCAACGTGTAGATGACCCAATGCTATTTTCACCAGAGTGAACCTTTCCCTCTTAGCATTCGAAATTCACTTCATTACTTTGATTTACTGAGTCACATGTAATAAAGGGCTCATCCTGGAATTGAACCCAGGACCTCTCACACCCCAAGCGAGAATCATACCTCTAGACCGAGGGTTGGCAACACGCGTCTCCAGAGCCGCATGCGGCTGTTTAGCGACATCTAGTGGCTCCCTGGAGCTTTATAAAAAATGTTTGAAAATGGAAAAAGATTTTGATAGTAGGCTAATATAGCTCAAATAGATATAGATACATGTTGCAGCTCCGAAAAAGGAGAGCTGTGGTGTTGGTTTTTTTAAAACGAACATTTTATTTAGGCTGGTAGCCCGACCGACCGAGAATTTCTACGTCGAAAAAAAACTTTACGGTCGGCATTTTTTTCAAACAACCCTCTACATTTTTGTGTAGAGGGTTTACATCGGTGCAAACTCTCGCGATATTCACATTGAGCGCATGCGTCGTTTTCCCTGTTGTCTGTCAACAACATTGAATCATGGCGGCGGCCGCGATCTCCGACGACAGTTTAAACCGCGTTTTCTGTGTTACAGTCGCATGCTCGCACCGTAATGTTAAGAAAATAGCATCCATTGATGTATCGAAAAAATTCAGCGAACTATTTGATGAACACCACGGGCCGAGTAAAAACCGAGGGCGGCGGAGGCGGCGGTGCTCCCCGGCGCCCCGAGTCCGGAGCGGGGAGAAAACTAAATAGGTGGCAGTGGGGGCGTTCCCCGACCACCCACCCCGCCGACCAGCACCTCCGCGTGCTCGTCGACGCACCGTCCGCCTAGTCTACGCAACTCTAGTCCAGGGGACCTCTCCCCGCCGGTGCC
>NW_017806073.1:69435-80323 GCF_001891065.2 Hippocampus comes
AAACCAAAAAAAAAACTTTTCCGACCTACTGACCCGATGCTGAAATTTCATGTTACCGGAAACACACGATCTTTTTTATTTGGCCTTATGCTTTTAACAGTCTCGACAAACCCAGACATGTCTGCGTCCGACTCCGTGCCTTCTCTCTTCTCGTTCGACTCGAGAGGTGTTCAAAGACAGCCTCTGAAAAACAGAAATTAATGCTCACTTCACTGACATGAAGAAAAGCGAAAAAAATGCACCAAAACAAAAAATCAAGCGAGGAAATCACAAAATAAATTCCATGGGGGCGTTTGTGAACACACAACAAAGAAATAAATAAACAATTCTGAGACAGTCCAGTCTCCTACATACATACAGCATGTGTTTCCTTCATTGTAAGTTTTATAGTAGGCTTTTATTTTTTTTGCGGCTCCAGACATATTTGTTTTTTTGTTTTTTTTTTTGTCCAATATGGCTCTTTCAACATTTTGGGTTGTCGACCCCTGCCCTAGACCAACGAGCCACACTGCTGTGACATAGTGCTAGTTTTTCCCACTGTAGACTTTGCCACAGTGCCATTTTAAGTTCAGGAAACTATGGATGTATTAAGTCACAGTTAAATATGGGCTTATCCAGGATTTGAACCCGGGACCTCTTGGAACCGAAGCGAGAAACGTACACCTTGACCAACATGCAGATGACCCGAAGCTATTTTTACCAGAGTGGACCTTGACCTGTTGGCATTCCAATTTCACAAAATGACTTCGATTTACTGAGTCAAATGTAATAAAGGGTACGTCTGGGAATTGAACCCGGGACCTCTCGCACCCAAGGGGAGAATCATACCCCTATACCAACTAGCCACACTCGATTGACGTAGTGCTAGTTTTCTCACTGCAGACTTTGACACATTGCCATTGTAAGTTGAAGAAACTATTTTGATGTATTAAGTCCCAGTTACATTCAGCCTCGTCCGGGATTTGAACTCTCTCGCGCGTGAGGTGAAAATCAAAGCCCTCGACCAAAGTCGAGATGACCCAATGCGATTTTCACCAGAGTGCACCTTTCCCTCTTGGCATTCTAACTTCACTTCATTACTTCAATTTACTGAGTCACATGCAATAAAGGGCTCGTCCGGGAATTGAACCCGGGACCTCTCGCACCCTAAGCGAGAATCATACCCCTAGACCAACGAACCACAATCCATTCACGTAGTGCTAGTTTTCCCGCTGACGACTTTGACAAATTGCCATTGTAAGTTCAGGAAACTACAGTATTTTGATGTATTGAGTCCCAGTTACATTCAGCCTCGTCTGGGATTTGAACTCTCTCGCACTTGAGGCGAAAATCATAGCCCTCGACCAACGTGTAGATCAGTGTTTTTCAACCTTTTTTGAGCCAGGGCACGTGTTGCAGCACACCACTAACCAAAAATGTTCTAAAATGACACTCTGAACAGTATATTTAATTAAAATATAATTTCTCTGTTTATTTATACTCAATCAGTGTGAAACCTGGGCCTGTTTAGATGAACAAAAAACCGATATCCTGGCAGGAATAGAAGAAAGACAAAAACAAAGCTCTTCTTCAACAGCTCTCAGTCTCTCTCTGTTTTTAGTTTTTATAGAAGTTAGGCTTGAAAAGCTCAGCTCACACAGATATGTTGTGGAAAAGTTCTGTTGGTAAAGTCTTAGCAACGAGGGCCTCACGGTGCAAAAAACAGTGCGTAACAATCAGGTCTGGGTTTCTTTCCTTCACACTGCTCACAAAGCCTTTGGTGCGCCTGACCATGGCTGCAGCTCCATCAGTGCAAACACTTGTGCAGTTTTGCCACGTAAGTCCTCCCTGGTCCAGATATTGCGATGTGACCTGAAAAATTTCTTCTCCAGTTGTTTTTTCTGGCAGTGCCTTGCAAAATAGGAAGTTTTCTCTAATGGCATCTCCATCCACAAAACGGACATTAGCCAAGAGATGAGAATGTCCACTAATATCCGGAGACTCGTCAACTTGCAACGCAAATTTCCTACTGATGCGTATCTTCTCCAAAACATGGCTTTCTATGTCTGTAGACATGTCATCAATACGTCTGGCAATTGTGTTATCAGAGAGCGGGACTTTAGCTATCTCTTTAACTGCGTCGGGGCGGAGCATCTTGTTGACAATGGCTATACAGGCATGTAGTATTAATGTCTCTGCCACAGTGTGCGGCTTTTTTGATTTAGCAACGAGTTCGGCTACTAGGTAACTAGCTTTCAGCGCTTCCTCATTTACTTTTGTGGTTTTTCTCATCAAGGTTGCCTGTTTCTCTTTATTTACACACAGGCGAACAAAATAGTCTGTTGGCTTGTTTTGAAGCGACGGGTGTTTCGTTTGGAGATGGCGTTTAAGCTTATTCAGCACCATGGCGCTGTTGGATAGCTTCTCGCCACACACCAGGCATAATGGAGTAGGTGTCGTCTCATCCCCGGTGAAAGTAAATCCATACGAAAGATAGCTTTCACTATATTGCCTTGAGCTCACCGTCTTTGCTTTCTTTTTCCCACCACTCACACTAGGGCCTTCATCCGGGTCAGAATCTTGTACAGAGCCCAATTCGGAGTTTGCAGTTGTCCTTTTTAAAAATGTATCCATGACTGTCACCACGACCTCTCACGTACATCATTAAGTCTCTCGGAGAACGAGGCAATCAGCTACGTGTTGCCACACGGACGAATGTTAAATTACCCGCCCTGTCTTTACAGCACGGACACCGGACAATGACATACTATTTACAGAAAATGATGAATCAATGTTTTATAAAATTTTAAATTTTAAAAAAGTGACATTGGATAATTTCTCACAGCACACCTGACGATCTCTCGTGGCACACTACATAGTGGTTGAAAATCACTGGTGTAGATGACTCAATTCTATTTTCACCAGAGTGAACCTTTCCCTCTTTGCATTCAAAATTCACTTCGTGACTTTGATTTATTGAGTCACATGTAATAAAGGGCTCATCCGGAAATTGAACCTAGGACTTCTCACACCCGAAGCGAGAATCATACCCCTAGACCAATGAGCCTCACTGCTGTAACATAGTGCTAGTTTTTCCCAGTGTAGACTTTAACACTGTGCCATTTTAAGTTCAGGAGACAATTTTGATGTATTCAGTTCCAGTTAAATACGGGTTCGTCCGGGTACGTCTCCCACCCAAAGCGAGAACCATATGCTTCGACCAACATGCATATGACGCAAAGCTATTTTTACCAGAGTGGACCTTGACCTATTGGCATTCCAATTTCACAAAATTACTTTGATTTACTGAGTCAAATGTAATAATGGGTGCATCCGGGAACTGAACTCAGGATCTCTCGCACCCTAAGCAAGAATCATACCCCTAGACCAACGCACCAACCTCTATTGACATAGTGCTAGTTTTTCCGCTGCAGACTTTGACAAATTGCCATTGTAAGTTGAGGAAACCATTTTGATGTATTAAGTCCCAGTTACATTCGGCCTCGACCGGGATTTGATCTCTCGTACCTGAGGCAAAAATCAAAGCCCTCGACCAAAGTCTCGATGACCCAATGCGATTTTCACCAGAGTGAACCTTTCCCTCTTGGCATCCTAACTTCACTTCATTACTTCAATTTATTGAGTCACATGTAATAAAGGGCTCGTCTGGGATTTCAACACAGGACCTCTCGCACCCGAAGCGAAAACCATATCCCTAGACCAGCAAGCCACTCTGGAGTGACATAGTGCTAGTTTTCCCACTGTAGACTTTGAGACATTGCCATTGTAAGTTTAGGAAAGTATTTTGATGTATTGAGTCCCAGTTACATTCTGCCTCGTCTGGGATTTGAACTCTCTCACACCTGAGGCGAAAATCATAGCCCTCGACCAAGGTGTAGATGACTCAATTCTATTTTCACCAGAGTGAACCTTTCCCTCTTGGCATTCTAACTTCACTTCAAGACTTCGATTTACTGAGTCACATTTAATAAAGGAGACGTCTGGAATTTGAACACAGGACCTCTCGCACCTGAAGCGAGAATCACACCCCTCGAGCAACAAGCCACACACCAGTGTCATTGTGCAAGGTTTCCCATTGTAGACTTTGACAAATACCGATTGTAAGTTCAGAAAACTATTTTGATTTATTAAGTCCCAGTTAAATATGGGCTCATCTGGGATTTGACCTCTTGCAACCAAAGCAAGAATCATAACCCTCGACCAACGAGCCACACACAAGTCATGTAGTGCTACTTTTCTCAGTGTAGAACATGACACATGGCCATTGTAAGTTCAGTTCAACAATTTTGATTTATTAAGTCCCAGTTAAGTATGGGCTCGACCGGGATTTGAATCTGGGACCTCGAGCACCCAAAGTGAGAACCGTACGTCACAACCAACATAAAGATAACCCAAAGCTATTTTTACCAGAGTGGACCTTGACCAATTGGCATTCCAATTTCACAAAATTACTTCGATTTACTGAGTCAAATGTAATAAAGGGCGTGTCCGGGAAATGAACCTGGGACCTCTTGCACCCTAAACGAGAATCCTAACCCTAGACTGGGTTCGGCAACCTGTATCTCCGGAGCCACATGCGGTTCTTTAGCGTCACCCTAGTGGCTCCCTAGAGCTTTTTCAAAAATGTTTGAAAATGGAAAAAGATGGGAGATATATGTTCATATAAAAATAAAGGGCACATCCAGGAATTGAACCCGGGACTTCTCTCACCCTAAACAAGAATCATAACCCCAGACGAACAAGTCACATTCACTCCAGGGAGTGCTAGTTTTCCCACTGCACACTTTGACACATTGCCATTGTAAGTTGATGAAACTATTTTGATGTATCCAGTCACAGTTCAATTCAGGCTTGTCCGGGATTTGAACTCTCTCGCACCTTGGCATTCCAATTTCACAAAATTATTTAGATTTACTGAGTCAAATGTAATAAAAGAAACGTCTGGGAATTGAACCCAGGACCTCTCACAACCAAAGTGAGAATCATACCCCTCGACCAACGAGCCACACTGCTGTGACATAGTGCTAGTTTTTCCCACTGTAGACTTTGACACAGTGCCATTTTAAGTTCAGGAGACTATTTTGATGTATTCAGTCCCAGTTAAATACGGGTTCGTCCGGGATTTCAACCCGGTACCTCTCCCACCCAAAGCGAGAACCATACGCCAGGAACCTGTGGCGTGGGATCCAAATCATCACGGACTATAAGCCCTCTCCACAGACCTGTGACAGCTCCTCTCTACTGAAAAAACTGAATGAATTCTTCGCCCACTTTGAGGTGAACAACAACACCCCAGCACAGAAAACCCCATTTCCTCCTGGCGACCAGGTGCTGACGCTTTCCCGGGATAGCGTGAGAAGACCTTCAGAGGGACAAACACATGGAAAGCGGCAGGCCCTGACAACATCCCTGGTTGTTTCCTGAAAGACTGTGCTGAGGAGCTCACAGATGTCTTCACTCAAATTTTCAATACCTCACTGAGCCAAGCTGTCCCCACATGCCTCAAAACCAACCCCATCATCCCAGTCTCGAAAGTCATCTCCCTCCAGTTATCATGATTACTGCCCGGTCGCACTCACCCCCATCCTCATGAAGTGCTTGAACACTGTTTGACTGGTTCGTATGTCTGCCCCTCAGTGCAGATGTCCAGGGTTCGACTCCTATGTGGAGTTTTTATGTTTTCCCGTGTTTTTCTCCGGATCCCCTGGTTTCCTCCCATATTCCAAAAACCTGCTTGGTAGGTCCATGGAACACTCTAAATTGTCCCTGTCGTGTGATTATGAGTGTGAATGGTTGTGCATGTGTGCCCTGCAATTAGTTGGCAACCAGTTCAGGGTGTCCCCTGCCAACTACCCGAAGACAGCGGGGATAGACTCCAGCAAGCCCGCAAGCCTTGTGAGGGTAAGCAGTGTGGAGAATGAAATATGTTAAGACAGCCGACTATCTCCAAAAAAGAAACTGAGGGAAAATTTGCCAATGTGGGAATTTAATGTATGTAAGGCCAAACAAAAAAGATAGTGTATTTCCGGTAACATGAAATTTCAGCGTAGGGTCGGTAGGTTGGACAAAGTTTTTTTTTTTTTTCAAATTGTTCGCTGAATTTTTTCGATACATCAATGGATGCTATTTTCTTAACATTTCGGTGCGAGCACGCGACTGTAATACAGAAAATGCGGTTTAAACTGTCGTCGGAGATCGTGGCCGCCGCCATGTTTCAATGTTGTTGACAGACGACAGGGCAAACGACGCGCAACGTGAATATCGCGAGAGTTTGCACCGATGTAAACCCTCTACACAAAAATGTAGAGGGTTGTTTGAAAAAAATGCCGACCGTAAAGTTTTTTTTCGACGTAGAAATTCTCGGTCGGTCGGGTTACCGGAAACACACTACTTTTTTTTCTTCGCCTAATTGTGACTGTGCAATCTTATATGATTTGACTCGTTCTTAACCGAAACTTGATTCAACTTGCTTGAACATTTGTGTGACCTTGACTTGACAGCTTGATTTTTGTCACAGTAACATGGGACTTGCTTGGAAGTTTCATGTCAAGGCACATCTCCTCTCAAAGATGTTGAATCAGCTGGTTAATAAATTTCAGCCCGGTGTACCTGCGAATTTAAAAACTGAATTTGGTGTTGGTAAATATCCTCGACCACATTTTAGTTTGAGCAAAACTATAGGCCCTGGTTCACCACAGAGGTTTTTTGGTTTGTCTTTTTTTTGTCAGTGAAAGCAAAATGTATACAAATTGTGATTATCCTGTATGATTTCAAAGTCAAAGATCAGATGTATCAGGTAATGTGCCATGTCTCTGCTCGATGTGCTTTTCATCAGATCCTCTTCCACTTCACATGGAGCCCAATATCAAAGCAGCAAACATATTGATTTTGTATGGCGTGCTCATTGCCCCACTTTGACCGCAGCATTCTACACTTGTGCTTCCTCGGGTTTTTCTTTATGCCAGCCTAATATTATAGATTCTGAATGGTTGTGCACCTCCATAGTGATGCATCTATTCTATTATTTTACTCCGCTGTGGATCGTCACGGCATTAAGAACTGATCAAAAATTCCAATGAAAACACCTGAAAGCTTGAAATTATGTCATAAAATGCATTTGTCTTGCTCATGTAGCGGAATTATAATTTTCTCCACAATGTTTTAAAGTTATGCCTATTTTCTGCTGATACAATGTGTTTTAAAACTGCTGAATACATGCTTGTGAGAGGTCAGGGTGAGCCGATTAACTGACCTCGAATGTGAACCTTAACGACTGTCATTTTTGGACAAGGGGTAGCTCTTGTGGCTAAGGGTGCCTGGGTGTGCAAAATCTGGCTTTTTAAAAGGTGCCCAAGCATCAGTCCAGAGTGAATGCTTTGTAGTCTTTCTTTGCAGTCTCTTATTAAACACCACCTGGTAAAACATTATGACCCCTTGCATAATGCAGTTGCATCAAATATAAGAGCAGTATCAAGTATTCTCCCTTTAGAAAGAATAATGGGGCAGCACGGTGGTCGACTGGTTAACACGTCCACCTCACAGTGCAGGGATGCAGACTTCGATTCCAGCTCCGACCTTCCCATGTGGAGTTTGCATGTTTTTCCCATGCATGCTTGGGTTTTCTCCGGGTACTCCCGTTTCCTCCCAGATTCCAAAAACATGCATGGCAGGTTGATTGGGCACTCCAAATTGTCCCTAAGTGTGACTATGAGCGCGGATATTTGTTTGCCAATGTGTGTCCTGTGATTGGCTGGCAACCAGTTCACAGCGTGTAGGCCACCTCCTGTCGGAAGACAGCTGGGATAGGCTCCAGCACGCCCGTGACCATTGTAAGGATATGCAGATTGGAAAATGGACGGATGGATAGAAACAATAATGTTCAGTTTTGATTAACACTGTCCAGCCCAGGAAGGTAAAAACAATGAGTTCATTATCATGGTTGTAGTTCAAAACTGCACTGAGAGCTATTTCTTATATTTTTTATTCTTTCACACAAATAGGTAAGCAACTTACATACATTAGGTGTCGGTGCAAGTGTTTCTGAATGGTCCAGACTGAGATGTCCTTTCGTGACATTGTGTCAATCCACATGAATGAGTCAACAACTGTCTCTTTGTGAGTAGTTTGATGTTTGAAACTTCAGGAAGGCCTTTAACATGTTTGCCTTGTCAACATGGATGCTTGTGTGTCCCTGTTGGTGTTCTTCATCCACAAAACCTGACATTCTTTAGGTGGTCATGCCACACAGTATGCACTTTTATGCAGCACACAAACCAACACATCCACTAACATATACTGTACATCAGAACTAATTGGCCCTCTTTGGACTGCAAAGCAATTTGGTGGGGGAATGTAAGGGTAATTAGCATACAATGATCTAATGTTATCATTTGCAGCAACCATTGTAGATCACACCAAGTAATACAATTTCAGCATCTGTTATGGAAGTAGTTTGATATCGTCAAATTACATGCAGGCCTCACCAAGCTTTTAACAGGCTTCCTAAGATCTATAGTACCATACAGATTTAGCTGCTGCTCCTTCAGCGATTAAATGGTTTGGATTTCATGTTTTGGCTCAGCATAGATTTAATAGGTGTGGTGATAGGTGCAAGCCACAGCCTGCAATAAGTCACATGCAATTAGGCTGATGATAGTATTTCCTATTTTGCACAAAGAGGGGTGTGCTGTTAATTAGAATGATGTGCAGTTATGGTACCCACTAATATGCCGATAGACCATGAAAAACAAGGTTACATTTTGTTCTTATTAGACTTGGCTCCAATTAACCATGATAGTTTCCTGAACGTTTGTAAATGCAAGCTCATTTAGAGTGCAACATAGACCCAACCTAGAGAAGGTTAAGATGTATTGAAGAACAGGTACATTTTATTGGTGAATTCTTCCCACCACTATAAGTTGGCGTACATGCCAATAGAACTCTGGTTTGTATGGTACGAACAAAACGCATTTGGTCATCCACATAATGTGGATCTGATTCATTTGTGTATCACACATATATATGGAAGCCAAATTGGGACTGTTTGGTGTGGCACTTTGGTATGATGCACATTTGATTGTTTTCATTGATTGATTTTTTTTGAACACATATATATGTATATGTACAGTATATATATTGTTCAGTGCCTTTGCTTCTGCTATTTCCTACCTTTTTTCAGCGCGTTGATTCCAGTTTTCCACAAGAAAAGCTCTGACGAAACATTCCACTGTTCTCAAGTGTCTTTTATTTTTCTCCACAAAATAAAATGAAAAATAAATAAACAAATTCAAATGGCGTTTTACAGTAAGGCGTTTTTGAACGACTTTGTGTAGCAAGGCGTTTTTTTTTCCCCTTCGGTGACCTACTATTAAAAGAGCAAATAACAAACAAAACAAAACAAATAAACAAAAAACCTACAGGTGTGTGCTGTGCTCTGATTGGCCTGCACATGTTTCAGGGGTGTGACCGAACAAAGAAATGGCTTCGGACATTCTCGGATCTCTTTGCAGGCAAAGAGCTCGTCACGCTTAACTGAAAGAACGAGACAGAGGTCACGTCAGCCACCTGAGGAAAATGAGCAAAAACGTGTCAAGATTTCGTTGAGAGGCCAAAGCGTGTGACAGGGGTTAAAAAGTACCCTTCCCCTCTCCTCACTGGCGTAGCGTAGCAATTACGCTAACAATCCCGCCCCGAGGAAAGAGAAACGACGCCGATAAAAGTCGAGACGATAGCGTTCTTATCTTCATCTAACGGCCGGGCCGGCTTTCATTTGTCAGGCTGGAGCGTGAACAAGTGAAGCTCGCCACGTCGTACACAACGAAGCATGTAATCGACGGCGCACATTGTAGCCCATAGCGTGCGGTATGCAAATTCTGCGAAGCTCGGCTCGCAACCTTGCGTTGCGCTACACGCGCTAACAGCGATGAGGAGAGCTGTGAACATTTTCGGTGCGTTTGTCGACGCGCTGCAAAACAGTTGCTAATTAGCGCCTTATCACTCTCTGCACCGAGGAGTATTTATAACTCGTCTCCGGCGACGAAACGGGGTCCGCGTGGCTATATATATATATATATATTCGACTCCGGCTCTGGCCTTCCTGTGTGGAGTTTGCATGTTCTCACCGTGCATGCGTGGGTTTTCTCTGGGTACTCAGGTTTCCACTCACATTCCAAGCACATTAATTGAACACTCTACATTGTTCCTAGGTGTGAGTGTGAGCGCCGATGGTTGTTCGTCTATGTTTGCCCTGCAATTGGCTGGCAACCAGTTTCGGGTGTACCCCGCATGCTGCCCGAAGACAGCTGGGATAGGTTCCAGCACAATATTAGCGACCCTTGTGAGGATAAGTGGATCAGAAAATGGATGGGTGGATGGATATATAAACACAACATGAAAGACATTAAAAAAGAACAAAACAAAATCAAAGAAAGCTTCATTTCACTTCAGAGTGATACCGTGGTGATCTGCAAAATATACACAAACATAATGCATTCAGCACTTCAAACCAGACATTTTAAAAATCAACAGCAATGGAGAACAAACAACTCGTGTATTTACTTGCTATAGTAAGGTGATGAACTTATTTAAGTGGTGACTGATGGCCACAACATATTGCTGCAGTTAAGAGAGGTGTAAAATATGAACAGCGTTGAGCCACACCTCACAATAATATTAGGCGTAGAAAAAAAAGTAGTGTGTTTCCGGTAACATAAAATTTCAGCATAGGGTCGGTAGGTCGGACAAAGTTCCCCCCATCAAAAATGTAAACAAAATAACCATAAAACAAGGAGACATTGAAACCCCTGCTCGCTCGGCGAGAGAGTTGGGTACCCAGCGGCTGACTGCGGGCAAGACAGACTACACTCGCCAAATCGAAGTCAAGTGAGCA
>NW_017806073.1:81191-81820 GCF_001891065.2 Hippocampus comes
AAAGTGACTCTCTTCTCATTCATTCCTGCAGCTTCACAGTGCTTTAAATTGTGTGGACGCTGAGCATCTGCAGCGCGGACGCTGGGCGTCTCGAGAGTAGTCCCAATGCATTGAAACGAGACGAGTCATTGGATAAATACTGGTTTTGTCCCGCCCATCGGACGCTCAGCTTCTCTTGGAGTCTATGGACAGTGGGCGTTTATGGGCTGACCCGGATGCTGTGCTTTTCTGCATGATGATTTGATGATCTGTCTGAGGCCGAATCTCTTTTTGATTGACCGCGAAATGAGCCAATCAGCGATCTTTTTGTGTAGGCTTCTGTGGGAGCGTTTTTCAATTCTCATTCTGTTCTGAGTTGAACTGGAGACTTCTTCTAATCATCTTAGCGACACTCTCTTTGTTAAAAAGGACTAGCGACAAATTAATCTTTTATTTCTGGTCAGTTTTATTGTAGATGCTTGTGTTCGCAGACTGACTTATATCACCACAGGGTCACAGATCATTTTCTTGAAAAGGAACGGAGAGTAGAATTCACGTATAAATAAACGGACACATTTTATAATGTAGGCCGAAATTGAGCTCCCCCCTTGACAGACCATCATCCGTCCCCCCTTGACAGACCATCATAT
>NW_017806073.1:83593-98594 GCF_001891065.2 Hippocampus comes
ACCTTTATGAATAAAACATTCGTCACAAGGTGTAGTAATGCTAATGTTAACTGTTGGTAGAACTAATGATGACGTGTGTTAAATTTGAAGGTTGTTTAAAAAAAAATGCCGCCCGTAAAGTTTTTTTTCGAGGTAGAAATTCTCGGTCGGTCGGGTTTCCGGAAACACACTACTTTTTTTCTACGCTTTAGCAGTTTGGTTGTTCTTGTCATTTGTTGTCATGTAGCGTCAAGCAATCGCATCATCCACTCAGTAGAGAGAGTGTCAAATTTGTGTACGAGCTTGGGGTCATAGTGTGGATGACAGCGTTTTCATTAGTGTGGATGAGAGTGTTTCAGTAGTGTAGGACAATGCACTTCCAGTTACCACATTATTTCTTTATTATTTTTCGAATGGTGGAAGTTGTAGCTCAACAAATTTGTTCTTCAGACCACAAGATAGTTGGAACTAGGATAATGAGCACATCTGTCTCACAGTACAGAGGTCCAGGGTTTCATTCTGGGCTTCACCCTTCCTGTGTGGAGTTTGAGTATTCTCCCCATGCCTGCGTGGGTTTTCTCCGGATACTCCGGTTTCCTCTTACATTTCAGAAACATGCACGGTAGGTTTATTGAACACTCTTAAATTGTCCCTTGGTGTGATTATCAGCGCGAATGGTTGTTTGTCTATGTGTGGCAACCAGTTCAGGGTGGACCCCGCCCACTGCCCAAAGACAACTGGGAAAATAAGTACTTTCTTGGCTGTCGGGTAAAGATTCACAGAGGAAGAACAAGAACTCTCAGAAAAGCAGCAATAAGCGTTCTCAAATGGAGATAGAAAATAAAGTCAATGGTGATTCTACATCAATTTCACTTGATCTTAAAAAAAAGCATTAAAACAATAAATCTGGGTGATTGCGCAACCACACCAGGTTGTCGACACACAAGTGCACGCCAGGTGTACAACCAGAGTACTGGCGTTCAGATCGAATGTTCCATCACCAATTAAAATGCCTCTCAAATATGACATTTTGAGCTCCTCTCCTTATTTCAAAAGATTCTTAAAAATGAATTTCAGTTATCCCTCAATCAAACCAGGCGTGTGGGACACGAGAGCACTCCAGGTATCCAACCAGACCACCCTCATTCCGATCTGATGTCGGCCTCTGAAAAGTGACAAGATGGCCTGCGTTCTGACATGACCTGCATTCGAACATGTTGATCTTTTCGCCCATTTTTACAACATCCTAAAAGAAGGAATACAGCACCCCGGCTCTCCACCCAGACCACCCTCGTCCGGATCCGATGTTGCATTTTCAAATAAAAGGCCTCTGAAAACTGGCATGTTGACCTGATTTCTGACGAGGTAGAAATTCTCGGTCGGTCGGGTTACCGGAAACACACTATTTTTTTTTCTACGCTTCAGCAGTTTCGTTGTTCTTGTCATTTGTTGCCATGTAGCGTCAAGCAATCGCATCATCCACTCAGTATTGCCTCATTTCTTAACGCGGATGACCAGGTTCTAGAAAAAGCACTGTATGGTGGATAGCGGTATTACTACAATTAGCTCAGTGGCGATAAAATAAGCTCTGTTGTCCACTTTGTGTCCGGTCAGCTGAGAAAGATTCTAGTTCTCTCCTCTCTCCAAACAAGATTAAAGGTATGGACTGGAGGTTTGTTTGTTTGTTTGTTTGTTTGTCTGTTTGTTTGTTTCCCATATCTGTCTACAGCTGTGCATACTAAATAGCTTGTGAAATACCACTCTTCAGTCCTCAGATGTCATCGTGATTCAAAGGGTAAATTTAAATTCCTTGATACAAATCCTCACTAAAATGGTCTGGGTTGCGGAGCAGCATAAAATATAAATGCGTATTATTATTCTCCCTGCCAAGCCCTGAACCAAAAGCCCTCTTTGAAAATTGCTGCTATATAATACTTCTATGATTTCTTATGTTGAAATTGTGACATGAATGTTTTAGGCTTGTTCTTTGTACACCAACCACAAAGACCTTTGGAATGGTCGAGGAGAAGACCAAGAATTACACGAATACCAAGAAGGACCTCCTCTACATTTTTTACAGTGTTTTTTTTTTTTTTTCACAGAATGTTTGGTGACAAGACATCACTAAATGCACTGAAGCTACAAATTGGATGGTGACAATTGTTACTGTTTGAATAAGCTTTGCTCTGTGATTTCTGATAGTGGAATACATTCCCCGTGACAAGCATTTCATTTCCCCAAACGACCTTCATTCTCTAGGGAGAGCTGAGAAAAAAAAGCTGATTCTGCTGTAATTAGGCAAGCTCACTGACAAAAACAGAGACACCCAAAGTGAAGGGGGTGGATAAAAGAGAAGAAGAGTGAAGGAGAGGATGAAGGTGGGGAGGGTGTGAGGAGGAAGGGAGATAATGAGAAGCAGGGTGACAGCATGAACAAATGTAGGAGGAGGAGGAGGGCATGTGAGGAATCAAGTGGCTTGTTTGCCTGCGGCCCCCTCTCAGTGAGATGTCGTTGTCTCACCATGCTTTACTATACGAAAGGTTGTATATTGGGGGCTTTGCGTAATGTCTAACTTAGGTCAGCTGTATCACTGAGGTGTTACTTTTTTGTCCATGTGTTGTATTTTATTTCCCTAGTGTACATAATTCTCTGGCCACTGAGTTTATTCTGTGTTTGTTGTTCATGTTTTGACTTGGATACTAATCATTTAACAACATAAGATTTGATGCACGTGTTCTCATGACGAAAGGCAGTTTCAAATATTATGCTGTGATACGATATTAATATTAAATTATTGCCTGGGACTGTCCAGGGGGAAATGGAAATGGAAGTTGTAGCTCAACAAATTTGTTCTTCAGACCACAAGATAGTTGGAACTAGAATAATGAGCACGTCTGTCTCACAGTACAGAGGTCCAGGGTTTCATTCTGGGCTTCACCCTTCCTGTGTGGAGTTTGAGTATTCTCCCCATGCCTGCGTGGGTTTTCTCCGGATACTCCGGTTTCGTCTTACATTTCAGAAACATGCACGGTAGGTTTATTGAACACTCTTAAATTGTCCCTTGGTGTGATTATCAGCGCGAATGGTTGTTTGTCTATGTGTGGCAACCAGTTCAGGGTGGACCCCGCCCACTGCCCAAAGACAACTGGGATATGCTTCTACATGCCCGCGACCCTCGTGAGGATGAGTGGTAGTAGCCAAACAGTGCACGGTGCACTCTGCTTTAAAATGTGATCAATTAGAGACAATAGACAGAATTTCTACTGACTGAATAATTAAATATCATGGCCATCCTTTCCAACACACACTATTTATGAAAGTATGCAAGCTTGTTGAAATAAGATGTTAAAGGATTATTTACACAGTTGTATTCAGTTATTGAATCAATCTTGCTTCAATTATAAATGTAATCAACCATTCTGTCCTCTTTTCTTTGTGACAGATACAGTGATGGATACGAGGACAGCGACGGCTGAGCTGGGCTGGATCTCATTCCCTGCCAATGGCGTATGAGCCTTTTTTGTTTGTTTGTTTTGAGAATGGATATGCGAGTGTGAGTATGGTTGTGTGCCAAAAGTTGAATAGTTTGAGTACACTTCAAGATGAAACAGGATTGGTAGTATTATATTAGTGCTCTAATGAAATGCAAACAAATCTTCAGATCCATTCCATGAAAGTGCTGTTTTATTTTGAAGACAAAAAAAATGCAAAATCTCATTTTAACTCAGCTCAACTTAAATTTCTGGAGCACTTTTACAGCAATGGCAGCATGTAATCAAATCCTGTACTTAAAACATAAAGCACAATGATGACAAAAATGAATACACACATTAAATTATATACACATAAGTCTTTTCTCATTCATAATTTTTGCTCTTTACCTTGGCATTTAGCATATAGTTGCTGAGATTTATTGCATTCTGTTGAACATGCTGTGTGAAGCTGTTTATAGATGAGAGAGAGGGGCAAGATTGAAGAACTCCAGCGACCAGAATTGATCACACCAGGATCATAGATGTCACCGGCTGAGATGCTGGAATTGGAAACTTCATGGCGTTCTCGCGTTTGCTACAAGTTTAACCCTTTCAGGGACAGCGGTTACTACAGTTGACAGTTTATGATGTTATCAGGTTACAGGTTTTTGTTATTGGTGCATGAAAGGGTTAAAGAAAGAATTGCAGTCTGCAACCCCATCCACTTTTTTCCCCAGACTGTATTGTAAATGGAAACCACCAAAATGCATTTTCTTACATGCAAGAACTCATGTCACAATAGTGACAGTGAAATTTGGAGGTTACTCAAAATGTGCAAGCGTTGGGCCGACTCCAACTTTTTTTCCGAAATTTGCATAGATAGTATTATTTTTCATCTATAGCTTATAAAATAAATAATAACAATAATAATACATTTCATTTATAAGCGCCTTTGAAAACACTCAAGGACACTTTACAATCAAAACAAGAACAATAAAACCACAGATAAAATTATAAATAATAAAAGGAGAGATTCATTTAAACTGAATATGCGATTTTAAATCGTTGACGCCGGCAACATCGCCATCGCGAGGAGCACTAGCCGACCCGAACATAAAGACAGACACAGCCCTATTTTTTCTTTGTAGATGAAAAATATATCACTTAGGCTGCCCTCTGGATCTTTTTTCCTTATTTTCTGTTGCAGCGAATCATGTTTTCACTCATTAGATGTTCCATCTATTCCATTTTCTTATCCAGAGAGCCGGAGCAAATCCCAGCATGCATCGGGCAAAAATCAGGCAACACCCTGAATGGGTTGTCACTCAATCACAGGGCACTGAGACAGACAACCATTCACACTCACATTCACACCGTCACTGAGTGGGAACTGAAGCCACACCACCTGCATGCAAGTCAGACAAATGCATCATTCCACCGTTGGTAACCGCATGAGATATTTTAGTCAGCCTCAGCTAAGGTGATGATTTGTGTGTTTGAAATGTCTATTGCTGATAATACAGTAGATGCACAATACGGTGCAGCAATGAACAAGACTGAGAAGAGGGAAATTATGCAGATGACGAGAAAACTCAGTTAAATGTGTATCAAGGTTTAGGGAAAGACATTAATGGTTTCGCTTCTCCTCTCTCCTCTCTCTTTCTGTCCACACTCATTCCAACCACCCGCCTGCCTGTTTGTTTGACACACTATCATTTTCCCCAGTGGGAGGAGGTGAGTGGCTATGATGAGAACCTCAACACCATCAGGACGTATCAAGTGTGCAATGTGTTCGAGCCCAGCCAGAACAACTGGCTCCTCACCACATACGTTGACAGACGGGCAGCACTGCGTATCTATGTGGAAATCCGCTTCACTGTACGAGACTGTGCCTCCATCCCCAGTGTCCTTGGCTCCTGCAAAGAGACGTTCAACCTTTACTACCTGGAAACAGACAGGGCTGTGTCAGAGGGCATCCGAGGGGTTGAATACTGGGCAAATGCCCCCTTTCTTAAGGTAATTGCATACAACTTACATGTTTACATGTGCTGTAAGTCAAAATAGGTTTAAAGATATGCTGCCATTCCAGTGAAGTGACAAACAAATTGAGATGCACATGAGCCGATGCACTTTCAGCTGTTTACTGAACGGTACAAATAGTCAAACACACACAAACCAAATGTTAAACACTTGCCAGATACAAGGAGCAGACGCTCGTAATCAACTAATCGCGTGGTCAAGGGCCAACATGACTGATTTCACATCCTTAGATTACTATTGTCCAATTTTTTTTCACAGTGTGTCCTGTGTCTTATCCTCAGGTGGACTTGTGTGCGTGTGCGTGTGCGTGTGTGTGTGTGTGTGTGTGTGCGTGCGTGCGTGCGTGCGTGTGTTTAGGAATCAGGACTGACTCTCGTCTCCCATTAATTTCAGAATACAGCCTGTGTTATGAACCACCACTTCCCAACTAGTTAATGTGTGTTTTGTGTTGGTGTACACCACAGCTTTTGCGCCCCGTCAGTCTCACAGCCACTTATTATTATTATTATGATTATGATTATTATTATATATTTTTAAGAAAAATGTAGGTCGCTTAGTACGTCAGTAAAACCTCAATTTGTGTTCCTTCAAATACGGAACTGAGCTGAGTTGGTGGACCGGAATTATAACTCACTTGTCCCCTGTGCTCCCAAACCGGAGATTTGGTGGCAGCGCGGTTTGAGCCCCGAGTTGGGTTGACACCGCAAGAGTAAGACCTCACCGGTTACACGATGCGTAGGGAACTCAGTTTCCTAGAGAGCCATCTCCTAACTGTTTTTGATCTCTCCCTACTTCAACTCTCCAAATTCAATTGATCAGATTGTTTCTGGCTTCTACAGAGCTTGCTGATGAGCTGATCGTTTGAATCAGGTGCGTTGGAGAAGGGAGGGATCTAAAAGAGGCAGGATATGGCTCTCGAGTAACTGGATTTCCCTAATCCTGCTTTACACATATTTGTGACAATCACCCTATTTATAAAAGCAAAAGGACCAAATAAATGACCAGGATTCTCCCTTTGGCCACAATGCGAAGCAGGATTCTAGTTGAGCTATCTTTAAATTAAAAAGAAGAATGCTTTCATTTTTAGAAGCGAAAATTTCTAACCGGAACTCGTTCGCTGCCACGATTAGGGAACAGGGATTCTGGGTGCCAGTTCGGTCTCTACTGTTCTTAGTCTAGGTTTTTTGTCAAATAACTCTCCCCCCAAAATGTAACTCATGTCCCAGAGTGAAACATAAATCTGAAAAATTCCGACGTGGCATAAAAGACTTTGATTTGATTTAAATGAGAAAATTTGATTTGATTTTTGACTAATTTGAGTTGGAAACTTGGTCATGAAATAAAAAGAACTTGTAAATCAAGGAACCATATTATTCAAAATAGCAGCGCTGAACCCATAAGTCTTGGTAGCATGTTACCTCAATATACATTGTGTGCTGCTACATCACCCCAGTGTGCAATATTACATCAAATGTGGGTGTTCAGTAACAAAGGGGTAACACAAGCGTTGGTATCGACAGCAAGCTGTTCACCTCACCAGCTGCTCCAATCTCTCAATAAATGGAATATCTGACGGACCCCTCACCACTACAATCATTGTATTTAGTGTATTTTGCCTCGATCAAGTAGCCTGTATTGGACAGGTCAGTTGTTAAGGAGCTATTGCTTCCAACAAATAATCAAATAACCTAGGACAACACCTCTACAAAGTTTTATGGATAGCTGTTTTCGATTGTTTGTGTTGCAATTTCTTGATATTTGTCCTACTTTTGTTTAAAAGTTAATTCAAACAACACTGCAAGTGCACAGACCTGCACAGTACTTAATGCTTTTGCTGGTTCACCTACTCTGTCTGATTCCAATAGGTGGACACCATTGCCGCAGATGAGAGTTTTTCCCAAGTCGATTTTGGCGGGAGGTTGATGAAGGTGAACACAGAAGTTCGAAGTTTTGGCCCACTCTCCAAAGGAAAAGGCTTTCATTTGGCTTTCCAGGATCTGGGAGCCTGTATGTCCCTCCTTGCCGTCAGAGTTTTCTACAAAAAATGTCCCAGCATAGTTCAGAACTTTGCTTACTTCCCAGAGGTACGGAATGTACCCAGTTGCTCTTTTCTTTGGTAGCATAGTTTTGTGGACCGGACTTGAGGTGAATTATTTATATGCATCTTTCCAGACACTTACTGGAGCAGAATCCACATCACTTGTCATTGCCAGAGGAAGTTGTATCCCCAATGCAGAGGAAGTGGATGTGCCCATAAAGCTTTACTGTAACGGCGATGGAGAGTGGATGGTACCCATTGGCAGCTGCAGCTGCAAGGCCGGGTATGAACCAGACGGTGACAACTTGTGCAGAGGTGAATCTTTGTTTTTATTTTTGTAGCTCATGAAGTCCCAAATGTACTCAGAAAAAAAAAAACTGGGAGAAAAAAAATCCATATTTGAAGAATGTACTTTACACCAGGGGCCCCCAACCTTTTTTGCCCCACGGACCGGTTTATGTCAGACAATATTTTCAGGGACCGGCATTTAAGGTGTGGCGGAAATAATACAACAAAATAATATGGTATGAGCTGCATGAAAACTGTGGCGTTTTCGAAATATAATAATAAACACAAGGAGCGTCTAATCTGACCGCAACACTCCGATCGCATGGTATGGTATGAGCTGCATGAAAACTGTGGCGTTTTCGAAATATAATAATAAACACAAGGAGCGTCTAATCTGGCCGCAACACTCCGATCGCGATGGCAATGTTTAATGCCTTCAAAATACGATACAACGCAAATTCAAAGTGCATGAAAATGACGACTCACCACAGCACCGAGCTTGATTTTCTGCAACCAGACGGTCCCATCTCGGGGTAATAGGAGACAATGACACCTCAAGTGTGTGGTTTATGTCCAGTCTACTTTGTAATTTTGTTTTCGTCGCTGTTGCTGCAGAAACCCCCCGCCTCACACAGGTAGGATGTCGGAAATAGCAACAGTGCTATTGTGGCGATCTCAGAGTATTCAGCCATAACTTTAATCCAGTTGTCTCGAACGTACTTTTAAGGCCGCCGTCATTTGCGATCTCCAGCAGTTTTTTTTACTCATTTTGCGAGCTCCTGCGTTTTGTTTTGAAGTAATCGGTCACGTGAAGGAGAAGCGTGGCTTGACGCTTGTCAAGCGTGACACAGACGGATGTAATGGAGAATCCGGTAGTTTTTCAAAATAAAACATCTTTCGTATTCCGAAATAAAACGGAATTAAGGCAAGTTCTTTCTGTGCGGCCCGGTACCAAATGCCCGGCGGACCGGTACCGGTCCGCGGACCGGCGGTTGGGGACCCCTGCTTTACACCACTGTGTCTTGTAGATTAAATTAATTGTTTTTATAATGAGCCTACCGCCAGCCCTTGCAATATATATATTAGACATGCGGCAAATACAGACACCACACAGAAAATAAATATTCCAGTCATGATTCTGAATATAAGCCAAGCTCTTTACTGGCTTTACAAATCAGAGAGAGTTTGATCAATACTGTATAACTGACAATTTCAAGCATTTGAGATCTCTGTGTCATGGGCATGGCTATGTAGAAGAGAACAAGGGCTCTGTGTCTTCACACCACGTCACACTAGGTAGTAGTAAAATATTCTAAATTTCCGAATAAAACTCAGCAACCCTCTTGTTTGCACTAGACTTGTATCTACACATACAGAAGCATAACTAATGCTTACATCACTGGTGGACATTTTGGCCGAACTGACTGAACTAAGTTGACAGACGCCTGTTTTGTTGGCGTATGACAGTACTGCTGAAAAGGGGTTTTCGACTGTCACCGGACGCGCCACTAATCGGACAGTACTGATGGACCTTGTCACTCCATCACTGACGGACTCCCGTTATGCTGACGACGAACGGAAACACGCCGCGTGTCTCGCTGTGTTTGTACATGGGAGTGAATACACCAAGATTCGATTGGAGGAGGGGCTCCACATCTGCCGAGAGGACATGAAAAAATGAAATGTCCCAGTCAATCTGGTGACGTACCTGTTTGTTTTGCCTGCTAATGAAATCTTGGATCCCATTCTCCAAGCCTGCTCCTTTTTCTGGTCGTCCCGGTTCAACTGGCTTCCAGATTAAATGGTAAATGGGCTGTCACTCTCTTGTATAGTGCTTTTCTACCTCGGCTACTCAAAGTGCTTCACATTGTTACCTCATTCACTTACTGATGATGCAGCATCAGGAGCGACTGGGGCTTCAGTATCTTGCTCAAGTACACTTCAACACAGTAGCAATGGCTGGGGATCGAATCCCCGAGCTCTGGGTTAGAAGACGACCACTCTTATCGCTGAACCATGCTGCACCCACTGCTCAATTGGCCCCTGATTCCAGCTGAGGTCTTTAGGGCAAGGTCAGCCCAGTAAATTTGTGTTTCTTTTCTGCAGATTCGTCACTATATTGAAATTGTTTAATTCTTCAATACACACGTGAAACAAAATGGCTGGTTTACAGCTCCCGACTGGCTGCAAGATATGATAAACATAGTTAAAAATAAAGTTAAAAAAAATAAAGGCACAGAGCGGTACTTGAACCAGTGAAGCAAAGAAATAAAGCAATACCTCTGGTGCTCCTGCACTACCCACTAAGCTGGCACGTTTTCATTGGGGCATGAAATTATCCTTGTCAACTGATGTGTGATCAACTGAAGAAGGAGAATATGGAGAAAATGATGAATCAGACGGGCCTAAAAAAATGTGAAAAAAAAATCAAATAGAGCTGATAGTGACGGTCACCCGGCTGCTGGTCAATGATAGACCGGCAACATTTACTGATGCGCACGCCCTTCGCTAAAATGTGACAAACACCGCGACTCACAAAAATGTTAAGCACATATCCCACTGAGGGTCGAACGTTTGTGAGTGTTAGCGAAGGTAGCGAAGGTTGCATTCTTGTCAGGGTTCGTTAAAGGTCGCAAACATTCACCTGTACTTTTCTTGTGGAAAAGGAATTTTGAATATCAAAATTCAAAATTTCCTGATGACAAGAGAAACCATTAAAACTCTTGGCGTACATTTGGCAACATTTGTGATCTTGAAATAATCCTGACAAACGTTGAAGTGAACGCGCATTTATTTTCTTCGCCAACACGAGCAAACATTTGACCAATCAGTGGAATATGGGTTTTAATATTATTTTGATACTTATTCACTCTGACACAATTGCTAATTACATACTTTGATTTACCGTTTTGTTACACTTAGACTTGAAATGATCAATTTCGGGACCCTTGAAATACATACCTTTTCACCAAAATACAAAAGCAAAATTTGCTGAGTTTGGGAATATGTTAAATATTACCAAAAAGTCATTTGGTTGCCAGAAAACAAAAATTTTAAACAATAACGAAAAAACACACGAAACTATTTCAAGAGCATACTCACACCACCAATGTCCTCAGTTGGGTGACCTCTGCCAAGCGCAAATAATGCCTTTTATTGGTTGATGCGATAGAAGCCCTCGAAAACCTGAATTGAAAAACACATTCCACAACATTGAAGGTATGCCCTGGATTGGTCTCTTCAGTCAGTCAATTAACAAACTTTCACACTGACAATCACACTTTTGGACAATTTACAGTTTGGAGTTAGCCTTAATGGCATGTCTTTAGGGTTTGTTAGTTACAAAAATACCAAATACATACTTGGCCAATAAACAGGATTCTGATTTTGACTGTGCTTCTGAAAAGAAGTCCCCAGAGAAACAAGTACTGGGAAAACATGCAAACTCCTCACAAAGATGTCTTCCAGTGGATATTTGAGCCCGAGTCCTCTGGCTAACAAGGGTTCTAAATTATTACAAATGCAAGTTCAAATTTATTTCGGCAGGTGCTGATCAAAACTTACCAGCCAGTTTGGCTGGTGATTCATGAGACAGTTGTATCCGTCAGATACAGTATAACTTGGGTTGGGCTCTTATAAATAGAAACCAAGTGCGCACATGTGCAGGGGTACCACTCACAGATCACAAGTGTGTTTTAACATTGTTAAACTAAATCACTAAATGTCGCCTGAGTGCAGCACTTACAAAAAGGTTATATTGTGCAAGGATGTTCCATGACTTGTAAAGGTTAACAGACTGCCGTGTCTGACGGTCTTGGTGCCGCCTCCCGCTCAATGCCAAAGACGAGAGCACGCTCAACTTCCATGTCATAATTGGGTGAGTTAGAAAATTAAATGAGTCCGTTGGCAACATTGACACTTCCAACAGCGAAGCAGTGGGTCCACTCAAATGCCAATAATCAGCGAACATTAGCATATGTACCGTATTTTCTCTATCAAACAAGTGTGTGTGTCCATAACATGCACATTGTAAACACGCACTGTTCCTTCTTCTAATTTGAACTTGTCTGCCTACACAGCCAATCAGTGGGAGCTCAGTGTAGTACCGTACTCATTTACACTCTTATTTTCATTAAGGTGCCAAAAATGCAGTTCTCTAGGGAAAGTACCGGTAATTAAGTAAGATCTTATAAATTCAAGTTGATCAATTTGATATTAATCCTGGTTTAAAATAACCCCCTGAGAACTTCATGGTAAAGTTATTCAAAAAGTGAAACATTAATAGGGATACATTTGGAGAACTACAATATATTTTGTTTTATATATATTGTACAGTTGAAAAAAAAACAGATAGGTCGGTAAAGCAAAAAATTATTTTTCAAGATTTTAGTATGGCCTATCGAATGATGACCGATTGGTTGAAAACAACGAAGTGAGAAATGAAAACAATCTTCTTGTTCTCCTGCCATGCCACTCAGTGTAAAAGGTAAAGACTGTTATATAGTGCAGGCCAAATGACTCAGTCCATGTCAAATGTTATTTTGGTCTCTGCTTTGAGATGCTAAAAATGAATGGACATAATTTGGACCCCTCAAAAGAATCCAAATTGAGATTTGTTTGGAACCGGAATTGTAAGAAAGACCCGAAATTGGAACCGGAATGATATTCAAACGATGTGCAAACCTCCTCCACGCTGTTTTGTATGTGTTTGCCATTTGTACCTCGAGCAGTGACTTGTCCATTTCCAATAAATACTATGCCTAACACTAGATAATGACGTTTATATACAGCCATTGCCAGCGTGAATGCCTCGATTTCACACGACTTTCTAGAGTGCAACCAGGATAAGACAAGTCGAGGTAGATAAAAAAGCTCTGTTAAAAATAAAGTAAAAAAAAAAAAAAAGCATATGGCTATGAAAATCCTGATTGGCTGGTGTTAAAAAAGTTAATTTAGAACCCTGGTGCGAACCAGTATATAAGTATGCTACTGCCTATCATTTTTTTAATGTTTAAGTCCTCATTCGGTCCATTAAACATCATCAATGATGCGCCTCCCACGACTGAGTCATGCCAGTCTGAATGGTCCTCCTAAAATCTAGTTTTTCTCCTTTTGAATGAATAATCACAACCACAGAAACATTCTCAAATTTATTTTTTTTCGAAGGGAAGCAACCCACTGCAGAAGAAAGTTTGAGTGAAGATGGCACAGAAATACTCTTCATCCTATCTTGTTTCTCATTTGCGCTCTCTTTTTATCTGCCCTCTTTCCCCATTTCCGCCCTTTTCTCTCGAGACTGAGCCATCGTGTGCGCTTATGTCTGTATGCATTACTCTCGGTGTGTGTTTGTGTGATGTTCATGTACACGTGGTGAGATGATAAGTGAATCTGTTTCATTCCATACTAATTAGAAAAGAGCAAATTTGTTTTGTACTATCAGAGAAATGGTCATATGGTATTACAGTAGACATATAAGGAAATGGGTGGGTATAAGTGATAAAAGAAGCACATCAAGTGAAGTTATCTTCTGGGAGAGAAGGACACAAAGTGGGAAGGTAAAATAAAATAAACAAACAGAAAATATGAAGCAACATTTCAATGCCTATGTCTCATGTGATGAGTGAATATGTCTGGTTGTTAGTTAGCAAATGTTCGTGTGTGCAGCTTTGAACATTGGCCCAATTCACCCTTTCAGGGACAGCGGTTACTGCAGTTGACAGCTTATCATGTTACAGGGAGCATGAAAGGGTTAAAATCACAGATTTTTCTGTCCATCCATTTTCAATACAGTTTGTTCTTGGTAGAGTCAGTGCTTTATGCACCAGTATAGAGTACTAGCACTTCTAAGTTTTAGTCCTTAGCGTAGGGGTGTCAAACTCATTTTTGTCCCGGGCCACATTGTATTTACTGTTGCCCTTGGATGGCTGGTATGACTGTGAAACCACATCGAGAAGTCAAGAATAATGGTTTATTCAACTATTGTTTAAGTTACTGTAATCAGGGTTTTGGTAAAAATAAAATGCATACAATAGCGCTGTTCTTTATTACGTATGAGAATTTGAAACTTTGGTACAGAGCATCATAGAAGTTGACATTTTTGATATGCTCTCAGGAGCCACATAAAATGATGTAGCGGGCCAGATATGGCCCCGGGGCCTTGAGATTGACACCTGTGCCTTAGCGTGTCGGGACTTTTTACAGCATACCTCACATGAGCCCACCGTACCCTTGACATGTTTCACACTGGCGCTTTGTGATTTTGTGATCTACGGCTGTCCTTCGCGAGGCAGTCTTGCAAGGCGAGTGTGTGGCAGAAATAGGCCGTGAAGAACAATAAGTAGTGACGAATGTAAACATATGACAGCAAAGGGAAACTTTCAAACAAGTTCTTTATACAGTCATTGGTTGAATACAGTTAAACCCAATGTTGGCGTGGCCCTAAAATGGCCAAAGGAGAACCCGGGCTGGCGATGAAGTGGTGACGATGAGCAGCTTCTGATTCACTTGTAATAATTGCACAGAACAAGAAAGATTACACTTCTGGTTTCAAACGAACAAATAAGGCATTTTTACAGGGATCAGGGGAGTACTGGCATTAATTCATTTTGACTCAAAGCACTGGCTAGAGTCTCTGTTATACTGGAGCCTATACAAGCTGACATTGGGCGAGAGGGGTATTACACCCTGGATTGGTCGCCAGCCAATTGTGGGTCACATATTGTGTCAACAGACAACCATACACATTCATCGGATAACAATGTGCTGTCAGTTTAGCGCATTTTTATTGGCATTAATTGAAATGAATTTTAACGGGATTAAATTTTTTCTCGCGAGATTAACGGGGCAGACGTCACAGCGGATGTTACGTTGCTCTATAAATAAACCAGAAACAAAAGCGCTGCACATGTCCAAGCACGTTTGTTTTGCCAGCCACGGCAGCGCGAGACACCGAAAACGGATACTTTAAGACAGTGGTCCTCAACTAGAAATGCTGTTGGTCCACTTTTTTTTTTTTTTTTTTTAATAAGACCAAGTTCCGGTCCCATGCACGGCGGTCATGGGGAGCAGGGCTATATGCCCATTTAGTATGGTCAAGCCAAGCTTATACAAATCAACACTCCTCACAACCAACCAATAATGGGGTGCATGAAAATAATTATTCACTTTGCCAGTACACAGCAAA
>NW_017806073.1:99584-100102 GCF_001891065.2 Hippocampus comes
GGCTGAAATACTGCACCCCTTAATTGCCAAGCACATAGCTGACATGAGTACTCCGCCCCCTCGTCTCAGACAGACAGCATTGGATCATTTCAAAGTGAAGAAAATGGATAACACGACGAAGAACAAATTTGCTGAAGCCATAGCTAAATGTATGGCTACTGCATGCAAGCCTGTCAACATTGTCCACAGCTCAACTCAAGCTGAAACTGACGCGATTGTTACTTATTTGGAACGATTTTGTGTGGAAGGTTACAGTGTTCCGTGGCCATATAAATAAAACGGGTGGAGCTTCTCTGTGTTCGTCTGACAGCGACGGTGTGCTGAGGCATCTCGAGAGTTCAGCGGTGCAGTGATAGCGACCTAGCGAACACACTGAAAATAAAACGGCTCCAGTGTTGTCATCTAACCAAGTGTAGTCATCCGAAATGATGTCAACACAAAACCAGAGAGAGACTTCTGAGCAAGAAGGACCAACAGAATCAACATAGCCTGACTGCTGTGTTCAAAGCAAACTTGAG
>NW_017806073.1:100585-101985 GCF_001891065.2 Hippocampus comes
TATATATAAAAAATCAAAATCTGTCCATACCCTCAACCTCACTCATGGGGGACCGAAATGAGGACAATCACTGTAGAAACCAAATGGATGTATAAATGCCTGCATGATTTAGACAATTTTTGGGCTAATTACAAACACACCATAAATTTAAATATTGTGTTTTGGACCTATTTAGTGTAAGTATAGAAAACTCTTGCAACAACAAACTTTAAATTCTCTTTGAATTCATTCAGACACACGGTGTATCCAGTGAGCTGAAGCTTCAGTAAGCAGCATGAGTCTCAGGTGTATTTTTGGAACGTAAGGGAGCAGTTGGTGCATGGAAATGTACTGTGAGGAAGAATCACGCAGTATTTGGTGACAGTACCTGGACTGGCAAATTGACATGCACCTGCTACGTGTTTTATTAAATTCTTTGGTAGCGTTTTTTTGTTTTTTTTTAAGATATCCAACATACAGCTGTTTTTTTCCCTCCACATGCAATACCTCTAAACTGATTTATATTCACTATACATTTCAAAAGATTAAGTACCGTATTTTCACGACTATAAGGTGCCATTAAAAGTCTTAAATTTTCTCCAAAATGGACAGGACGCCTTATAATGCGGAGCGTCTAGTGCAGGGGTGCCCATTACGTCGATCCTGATCTACCGGTAGATCTATAGCCCTGTTCACACAGCACACATTTGGTCCGACGCTGCACCGAAATATTTTGTTGCGATATATTTTAAACCGGAGCAAATTTTGTGGAGCGGCCACACGTGCAAAGCCGCTGAGCGTGACAGCACCGGCGCAGCGTCGGTGCAGCTCCACTTGCGGTCACACGTGCAGTTTCTGCTGCGGACCAAAACGACAGGAATGCGGAAGTAAAATGGGTTCGGGTCGGACTTCTCTCTCGCAGACTTTTATTTTTCTTTTAATAAATATTATGGCAGACACTATTCTGTCCTTGTTCAGAATAGATCCACTTGTCGGCAGTCGTGGAATAAAGATGTGTTTACAGTCAATCGTGTGTGCTCCTTCTGACTGCCACAATATATGTTTTAAAAAATGTATACTAAAACGATGTGCGGATACTAAACTAAGGAATACTTGTTTTAAAACAAACAATTTGGATAAAACAGAGAATGCGCTGTAATTTAATTGCTATTTAACTACTAAACAGGAGCGCGGCCGGCCAGACGCAGTGCGCACGTATGTTAATTTCGTTTAAACAATCCTATAGAAATAATTTCAGATATCTTTACCTATTTATTTGATTTGAATTATTCTATTTAAAGCCTAGTAAGCCGCAGGATTTCTCTGCGTAATTAAGCAAATGCACACCGAGATTTCTCTTTGTCTGGCCTCTTATTCTGTATTTCAGCGTTATTTCGTTGTGCAAATGCATTGATCATGTT
>NW_017806073.1:102401-103515 GCF_001891065.2 Hippocampus comes
TCTTTGTACATGTTAGTAATATATTTTTTGTGTTAATGCACACTGCACCCTAATCATCCTATCAGTCTCATTTTCCCAAAGAAAGATTTTAAAAATAAAATAAAATAAAGCAGGTAAATCTTTAACTTATGATGGCGCGTGACTACGTCAGCGGAAGTTGTTAGCGCTCAGTAGTCTGCAATTGCAGCTTGTGATCAGAGCTGTTGCGCTATATCTTTGATAGTCATGATTCTCATTCAGAGTTTGCTTTGTGTACAGTTCACTGAGGGCACGGGCAAAGAATAGGAATCTAGAGGGCTGAGGGAAGCGCTTTAAAACGGTACGTGTGAGCTACGATAGTCAAGAGGCTGCAAAAGTGCATCGCTTACTTCCGTGTTTGTCTTCTCGTCATGGCGCGGGTGCGTGCGCGACAAGGGGTGATCCCGGGAGGTTGGTTGAACGAAAAGCAGATCTTCGGTCCAAAAAGTTTGGGCGTCCCTTGTCTAGTGTATGCGCCGAGGTCCAAAGCCTGATTGAGGGCACCTCTGGCCGACACGCTGTTTATATAGAGAAAAGGTGGACGTGAGTGACGACATGCATGCGGAAGTCCGCCAATGAGTGAAGGGTGGGCGTGTAAGAGGACGCTAAAGGTACGTCCCTACGAGGTACCAGTCGCGTGAGTACATAGTAAAATGGATAAATAAAGTACAACCGAACTCAGTTTTGCTTCCGTTGCCTTTTTAAAAACGTGTTTTTAGCGTGGTGTAAGAGGACGCTAAAGGCACGCCCCTAGCAGGTACCAGTCATGTTAGTACATTGTAAAATGGCTAAATAAAGTACACCGAACTCAGTTTTGCTTCCGTTGCCTTTTTAAAAACGTGTTTTTAGCGTGAGTCCGTATGTCTTAGCTGCTACCGTATGCTTTAAGCTAACATACCTGGTATGTTTTAGCGTGCATGCATGCTACCGTATGCTTCAAGCTAACGTGTTTTTAGCGTGCGTGCATGCATGCCATATGTTTAAGCTGGCGTATGTTTTACCATGCCTGGCTGCGCCCAATAATACAGTGCGTTTTGTGTACGTGTCAAATACAGAAATAGCACCCGTTACTGAGACTGCGCCCAACAATACGGTG
>NW_017806073.1:106551-114973 GCF_001891065.2 Hippocampus comes
AGGCCTACTGTCATATAGGTTATGTTATCGGGCATCCTTCTAATTCCCTTGAACAACCAAGATTGAACTTTTGAACTCTTTATAATTTCTATTATCTAGTCCAGTTAAAGTCCAGGGGAGGAAGCCCCATCATAGTAAAGAGGATACTAATGTGATGTGTGTAGTTCTTCATAGCCTCTTCATTTTGCTCTCAAAGTGCACGGAATTGATGGATTTTTAACAGAATGTAGAAAAAAATTCTCCCGGGGGGGGCATGCCCCCGGACCCCCCTACAGGGGCTGTGTTCCCCTTGGGGCTAAGCCCCCCTTGTTCTTCAAACCTAGTGACGCCCCTGTGTTTTAGCGTGCATGCATGCTACCGTATGCTTCAAGCTAATGTGTTTTTAGCGTGCGTGCATGCATGCCGTATGTTTAAGCTGGCGGATGTTTTACCATGCCTGGCTGCACCCAATAATACAGTGCGTTTTGTGTATGTGTCAAATACAGAAATCGCACCCGTTACTGAGACTGCGCCCAACAATACGGTGCGCCGAATGGTCGTGAAAATACGGTAATTATAATCAGTGAAGATCCAAAATGACTATGTGGTGGGTTTTTATCATTTTTGAAAGACATGAAATTCCAATAAAATACAGTGATGCAGACAGGGAACTCAATTATCCTAATATTTTTTTTTTGATTTATCAGTTATTTGGTCAAACTTCCAACATCACTGAACCTGTAGTCGTTGCTCAGTCAATGTTTTGCAAGAAATGCCACTCACCCGTATCCTTGACAAAATGCAACAAACGTGAGTGATGATCATGCAAAGAAAAGTAACTATGGCCGCAAGTTGCCTTGCAAACATGCTGCTTCTTTTGCCATGTACGTTCTTTTTGTGTTAGCGTTGTTAAACTTATTGTTGTCGTTGTTGTTCCATATTGTTCTTGAGGCGTATGGACAGACACACGCGCAGGCTCATCAAGTAACCGCACAGCTAACGTGCTGTGGTGTGGAAGCTTTAAAGATAGCTCTGTAGTTCACTCAATATTGTACTGAGTAAACAGGACCGAGACGTACTGCTTTCTTACTCATCATGTCCATTTGCAGAAAAAAAAAAGCAAAAGAAAATACTACCTCAACAGTACTTACTAAGACACATCTTTGAATGAGCTTTGAATGAGTGAGCCGCTGGCGGAGACGTGTCTGTGAAGCCGTCTAATGGCAGGACATGTTGCCATGGTGACACTCTCAGTGCATACAAACTTGTTGCTGAATAAATGACCTTGACAAGCTCGATGTCTTTCAGCCCATTCAAAGGACACACCCACATTGATGACGGTCCTCAAGAGAGGACTTCAAAGGAAGGCAGATTTGCAATTATGAAGGTGTGCATGCAAGAGACTGTTGGCGGAGGGAGAGTATCTGATGAATGATGTTTATGGGAAATAATTGTAATGTTAGTCTATACTATAATATAAAAGTCTATGTGGATGTATCCATTTCCTGAGCAAAACATATTAGAGGCATCAGGGTTCGCGTGTACTGCACTTGTGACCTTGGAAATGAAAAAGCCACACGTCGTCGGTAGTCATGCAATTAACAGAGACCAAGCCATCGGCAGGGATAAAGTTATATTACGTGCATCACTATTAATGTCACTGTAGAAAAGTTGCGTATAAGACCTGGGACAAGGTCAAATTAACCAAGTGGGCATCTTCGAGCAAAGTCTTTCACTCTGAAATGCTCCCACACTTGCATCATTTCTGTCTTTTTTTGGACTCATTTTTCTTTCCCGCTCTGTCAACCACAAGTGCCAAATCAACTTTTTAATCTCTTTGTATGAGGCAAATATGAACATGCAAAATGCCATGACAGCTCAGGTTTGAATTATTGCTTTTTTTATGCATTGTATACATTTGCCGTGCGCAGATGGAGTGAGAACAATACGCGATTGCGCATAAGCGCAGTTCAGAAGAAATGTTGCCGTGACAGATTACTAGTTTCTTGCCTCACTCTTTCTGCAGTCTGTTAAATAACTTTGGTCAGATCTCCACTTTTATTTAAACCAGTGTTCTGGTCGTCTGTGTGTGTGTGTGTGTGTGTGTGTGTGTGTGTGTGTGTGTGTGTGTGTGTGTGTGTATGTATATATATATGGAGCAGGACTCCGACATTCCATATATATATAGGGAGCAGGACTCCGACATTCCTGACGCTGCAACGTTTCACTTCCTGGCTCATTCCAAACTTTGTACACGATTGGTCGCCCGAGTTAGTCAGCATTTGTGCCATTTACATCATCGCAATCGTTATTTACATTGGGCAGGCAAAGAGGAGGGGGGAGGGGAGCTGTTTTTTGAAATGGCAGCGTCTTGACAGTGGCGTGCATTCTCGCAGTAAACCATACACGGTAAAGTGGTAGTTGAAGATGAGCTACTGAACTTTATCGTGGTTTAGATGAGAATCCTGAGTCACGACGAAATTGTGTTGCTGGTTACACAAAATTTTAGCTCTGAATGGAGAGTCATCAAAGAGGACAGCTTTTGAAGTCTGTCCAAACACCTCTCAACGTTGTATAACACACAAAGGACATGAATCATGTAAAAACGTGCCTGAAAGTGTTAAACGAGTGCGGCGAGGGAATACCAAGATACGACTTGGATGAGCTCTCTCCTGTCTCATTTAATTGCATTGATGTTTCTGCACTGCTGGGAAGAATAGTACAGATGAACAATGAAATCTGCTGCCTGACAAGAGCGCTTGAAACTCACACAGCTATCTGCAAAAGTCTGGGGGTGGTGACAGCTTCCCTTGGTGACAGGCTGACTGCCATGGAGAAACCAGTGGGCTCTCGAGAGGGTGCTGGGGGCGATGAAGTGGACAGGCAGCAACAACCAGGGTCGGGGCAGCCCACAGCTACGGCTCCACCACCTTTGACCACAGGCACGTAGCCTCCCCCTGTGAAATATTGTAGTGAAAGGTGGACATCACCTGATGAAACCTCGCTTGGCACAAGCTAGAAGGAAAAGTGAGCGAAAGATGTCTGGTGTAATAAGCAAGTTGTCAAGACTAGGCTGGTGAGTGTGTTTGCAACCGGGTCTGAGTCAAGCCCTGACGCTGAAACTCTTCATGTCTGTTTGAAAGAGAAATTGTATCGACAGGTTAAGTACCGTAAGATTAAGTCAGCCTATCACAGATTTAGCTCATTTCATGTCACTGCTGAGTGTCGTGAAGTACCAAAACTACAGCTATATGATCCTGTGCTATGGCCTGAGGGATCCTTGGTGCGGCACTTTCATGAGAAACTAAAAGCGCCAGGAAGCACAACAGGGTGTCTCGGTTGGCCCAGAGGGAGTTTCCAGCTCAGCGAAAAGCAGTGGTCTCAGGGATGATGCTCCTGGGACCAGTGGGGAATAGATCTCCATCTGAGAAGCAAGACAAAAACTAAGACTGGAATTATATCATATAATGCGCATGGCCAGAGTGTGGGGCACAGTGCAGCTGACAGAACAAGACACTTGGTGGTTGACACTCTCTTGGAGGAGTGTGACATCCTGTACCACCAAGAGACTTGGCTTGCCCAATAACATTTGGATAAACTGAATACACTAGATAAGGATTTTTGCGGTGCTGGAGAGTCCACTACAGATCTTCATACAAAAGTAGTTCAAGAGAGAATACATGGAGGTGTAGCAATATTTTGGAAGAGGAAATATGACCCCCTAGTTAAGGTTTCAAGGCTGAATGTTGACTGGGCTATTGGGCTAGAAGTCAACTGTAATGAGAAGAAATTAACTTTCATAACTATCTACACACCTTACCCGTCTTACTAGTTTCAGGATGAATTTTTGAATAGATTCGCATTCATACATTCCTTTTTTTGAAGACAATTGTTCAATCTGTTTCTACCTTATTGGGGATTACAATGCTGACAGTCATTTTTGACAGTCCTTTATTTGCTAGACCCCTTTTGCAATTTTGTAATTATACAGCAAAATGTTCCTGCCGGCAAGACTTTTATTTATGTTAATGAAGCTTGGCACAACACCTCGTGGCTTGATCTTTGTTTGTGCTCGTGCATCTCTGAATAATATAGATATATATATTATGGGATAGCCACCACTGATCATATACCAATTTTTATCTCCTTGAATGATCACACTATACCATTAATGGCTGTTAACAACACTGATGCTAATAATGAGGGGCTGGATTGAACACATTTGTTTGAGGAAGATATACATAGATATTTTGCCGTAACCGATAACCTGTTAAATAATGTTGAGCGGCCTATGGACGCTCTGACGTGCCTTAATGTGAACTGTAAAAACCCATATCATGGTGTTGCACATTGTGGCATGTATGATATTTATCATATTCTGGCTGTACTTAATGCTTCTAGTTAGCCCTTATGTAAACATACAAAATAAGGTTCATAACATCAAGCCTGGATGGAATGACTTTGTAGCTGAACAACATTCTCCAGCTAGAGAAGCTTTTAAACTCTGGTCACACACAAATGCAAATTTTAAATATGCACTTTATTTTATTAAAAGAAATGAGAACACAATGAGAGCTGATTCAGTTGTCGGAAAGTTGGAAGGCTAACAACCTTTATATTTCTGGAAAGATGTTCAAGTTATGAATAATTGTAAAAAATTCCTTGCCAGCCAATGAACCAGCCCAAATAGCTGAGCTGTGGGATGGACATTACAGTCGCTTATTTAATTGTGTGAAAAGTAATGTAATGATCGTCGAAAATGTTGAGCCTTGTGAAAACATTACAGTCAGATCTGAGCATGTCTATGAAGCCATTAGGATGTCAGATAATTTTATTTCTGCCAAGCACCTAAAGAATGCCAGCCATAGGCTCAGTCCTCTACTTGCAATGTGGTTTACTGGTTTCATGATCCATGGGGTTCTCCCAGGTTCTTTTATCTCTGTCCTGTTAGTGCCTGTCATTAAGCACAAGGTTGGGAAACTGAATCGAATAGATAATTATCGACCAACTGCCCTTGCCAGTATTCTCTCTTAAGTGCTAGAAAGGAAAGTTCATACTTAGAATACTGATTTTCTAGTATGCCAATCAGACAATTCGGGTAAAGTAGGGTAATGTTGTGTCTGACCCGTTTTATGCAAATCATGGTATTCGTCAAGGTGGAATTTTGTCTCCTATTCCCTTTAATGTGTGCATGAATGGCTTGTTGAAACAGCTGAATGGGTGTAACACAGGTTGTTAAATTGGAAACACTGTCGTAAATCTGGTCATCTATAGTCCATACAGTGTTGGGTTGCAGCACTTGCTGTCGGTCTGCTCACAGTATGGGGGCAATCGTGACATTGAGTTGAATCCCAAAAAGAGTAATGACATGATAGAAGTAGAGAGGATAAGAAATCAGTTTTTCCTCCCATGGCATGTCAGGAGATAAACTACCTCGATCATTTTCTCACTGATGATTGGTCTGATGACAGATATATACCATATATATACTGTATATCGACACTGTTGTAAATTACCGTATTTTCTGCACTATAAGGCGCTTCGGAATATAAGGAACACTTTCAATGAATGGCCTATTTCAAAACTGTTTTCATATATACATGTAGGTCCCAATGCATTATAAGCTGCATAGAATAGAAGCTGCATTAATGGCTGTGGTTGTGCTATGCATCCACTAGATGGAGCTATGCTATTACAACACAATACAGCTTTATTGTGAAACATAGACACACAAATGGCATTCCAAAACAATAAATGAAAGACAAACGTTATGAAGACAAATGATTCAACAAAAAGCACACAAACTTCGTGGGCTCACATCCATAAGGGGCTTAATATCCTTACAAATCTTGCTGTGTCCTTCTTCCTTCGTTAATCAGTAGTTAACTATGCTTTTGGTATTATTTTAATGACTGCGCAGAACTCACAAGGTAGTTGTCTGTTTGAATGTGCGTTAGCGAATGCCCATGTCATTTAGTGTCGGGCAGAAGCCTTTTAGGTTACAATTGGTTCCTGCTAATAATCACCACTAGATGGTATAGGAACACTAACAGAGAAACAACTCAATGGGGAATATAAAGAGCCTTTGTAACACCATACATAATGCGCATCGGATTATAGGGCACACTGTCGGCTTTTGGGAAAATTGAATGTTTTTAGGTGTGCCTTATAGTACGGAAAATATTCTCCGGCAAACATGTTGCTCTGTGAATTCAATATGTGTTCCTTTGGTGTAAAATGTTATCTGTTCAGAGCTTTCTGCACACCCATGTATGCTGCTCATCTTTGGTGTAGTTATAGGAAAAGCAGTCTGCGGCGGCTTATAATGGCCCTAATGATGCACTGAGGTTGCTGCTTCAGGTACCTAAGTGGCACAGTGCGAGTGAACGGTTTGTGTACTGTCATATCCCTAATTGTGAAGCACTTTTGAGACACCTGATGTACAACTTTAGGTGTCGCCTGGAAGACTCAGACAACACTATCATAGAGGCTTAAACCATCCCTAAGAAGAGCTGCTATAGGTTCTCATCTAGATTTAGAAAATACTGATGAGATTGCCTGTATATGAACTCAATGAACTATTTTCCATTTTTATTTTATTTTTACCTTGTCCGTTTTGTATTTTACAGATATGGATCTGCTATGACTGCAATAAAGATTGCATTGAATTGAATCTCATGGACATTTGTTTTCTCTTTGACATAAAACCTGTCCTTGTACTCTGTATCTTGAAGGTTAAGTGAGACAAACGCAGTGATTTTATTTTATTTTTTTTAAACAGTCAAATTCTGAATAATTGTACTGTGTCTGTGTACATTTACATTTAATGTAAATTCAATGGAATTGCGAATTGAAATGTCATTCATGCACATGCTTGAATACAGGCACAATGGGCTTCAAGTGTAGACTGAAATGATTACAGGATGCAGATAAGGCTGGTGGCTGAACACATCAACAACACGCGTAAAACAGTTTTGACATTTAATGTGATGCTCACTTATGTAATGGGACTGATGTTTCACACCGATGTGATCGTAAGTTGATCTGCTCCAGGCACAGCACGTCCGCTGCTCTTCTTCAGAGGGAAGTTGGCTTTTCGGAAGAGGGGACTGTGAAGTAGGCAGAGGAGCTTAAACAGATTGCTGCAGACAGAGCATAAACGGAGGAACTGCACTAAAGTGTCAGTAAAAGATTAAAAGTCAGTCAAGCAGTTTTGGTGCCAGGGTGACGGTTTCCTTCACAAAGTGGTTTTCTCATGGGTCGAATTGGTCGATCATTTAATATCAAAAGTGACAAACAGTGCTATACTGTCATCTACACGACTGTCTATGCCAAGGCTTTAAGATGGGCTCTTGCTACACTATTTGCCACATGTGAGCAATTGTAGAAAAACACAGGTGGAACTAATTGGAATGGAAATTTACCACAAATTCTTTTGAGTCCCAAGGTTATGTTGCATGCTGTGTTCCAATTAACTGTCAACAATTGTGTGATATGAGTCTCCTATAAGTGGTCTCACTGCACACAGTGAGTTAATTAGGGTTTTTTTTTCAATTTTGATTTCCATTTATGAATAACCTGGATAATCACACACTACACAACGGCCAAGGAAGACACACATGCTTTGATATAAAATAGATATCGCTGGTGTGGGGCAAAAACCTCCTCTCGTATTTTGGTCAATTTTATATTTTTTTTTCACAAATCTGTGCTATTGCTCAGTACACAAGTGTGGGTGTTATTTTATTTTATTGTTTTACAAATTAGTGACCAATCAAATGGCTTGCTCTCTTGAACAAACAGGCCATTTTGGAGCTACAAAAGTCCCGTTCACACGGCAACGTTTGGTCCGACGCTGCGCCGAAGCAAAGCCAGTCGAGCGTTCACACGTGCACATTTGCTCCGACGTAGCTCCACTAAAGAGCTTATACCGGACCAAATTTGATCCACCTCAGGGAGGTGGTTTTCAAAATTTGCTCCAGAGCAAATGCTCATTTGCGACGCTACGCCGGAACAAATGTGCACGTGTGAATGCAGCTGGGTTAAATTTGCTCCAGAGCAAATGTTCGCTTGCGGGAGAGTGGCCTCGCTACGCTCGCTACCAGATGCACGGAATCCGACCCCGGTCGACAGTGACGAGGGGGCCAGCGACACAGACAAAGCCCGGCCGTGCACCCCCGTTCCCGGTAAAAGTGTCGGCGATTTAAGCGGTGAAGACAGCGCTCACGATCAAGGAGAGAATCGAGCCTGACCCGACCAGGCCCGAGGGTATTAAAGCCCGACCCGGCGGAGTCCGATTTGCAGGCCCGAGCCCGAAGCAAACCCGACATTTCATATTTTATTTGTGAGTATTTTTGGGAGAAAAAAACACAAGATTTCTTACGGTTAAAATAATCTACATATTTTTATGAACATGATCAATGCATTTGCACAACGAAATAAC
>NW_017806073.1:115273-147249 GCF_001891065.2 Hippocampus comes
TACATTTTTTAAAACATATATTGTGGCAGTCATAAGGAGCACACACGATTGACTGTAAACACGTCTTTATTCCACGACTGCCAACAAGTGGATCTATTCTGAACAAGGACAGATAATGAACAAGGACAGAATAGTGTCCGCCATAATATTTATTAAAAGAAAAATAAATACCGGTAAAAGTCGCGAGAGAGAAGCCCAACCCGACCCGAACCTGTTTTACTTCCGCATTCCTGTCGTTTTGGTCCGCATCAGAAACTGCACGTGTGACCGCAAGTGGAGCTGAGCTGACGCTGCGCCGGTGCTGTCACGCTCAGCGGCTTTGCACGTGTGACCGCTCCACAAAATTTGCTCCGGTTTAAAATATATCGCAACAAAATATTTCGGTGCAGCGTCGGACCAAATGTGTGCCGTGTGAACAGGGCTAAAGACTCCACCAGATGCCATCTTTATTGCCGTTGTACAGGTACAATAAAATGTTGGCAGAGCAAGCCTGCCTGAAAGCAAGCAAAATGTACATACACACATTTCGCCATGCTGGCATGAATGTACCGGTATCTTGAAAAAGATCTCAAACTAAAATGGGAATGTGGGTGGTTAGTTTTGCAAAAGAGACAATGAAATATGTGGCTCACTGATTTATATGTTATAATTATTTGGTAAAATCACCCTCGCTGCCAAAAGGGTGAACGTTGTGAGAAGTTCAGTTTTCAATGCTTTTCGTTAGTATGTTTTATTTGTTAGTTATCCTGTCCTGACACACCTCCAATTGGAGTCCGGTATTTGATTTGGCCTTCATGAATCCTTTAAATCCTAGCATTCTACACTGATGTTATCCTCTATCACACAAGTCCTATTTTCTGAGAGGATGGCAAATAATGAAAAAGAATGTCTGCAGTCTGAAAAACAAAAAAAGTGCTGCTTGCTCAGAACACGTTCGTTTGAGCTGAATGATGAAAAACTTAAAAATGCGGGCGCACCATCTTAAACTATTCATAGATGCATAAAGGCTTAAAGGGTAAATCTTTTGATTTAACACTTATAAAGCACTCTGACCCACATAAGAGGATCACGGCTGTAAAACTGTTGTCGAGTAGCTACAAAGAATATTAAAAGCAAAACCTTACAACAATATTTGTGTGTCTTTTCTAAATAATGTACAGGCATGCCAAAATCCCCCTTCCATCTCACTGTCAACACAACTTACAGTGTTTTTAAACTTTGTGTATGAACTCTCAGTATCGGTAAAACTGTTCGAATATGCAAATGCAGCATTCTCATTTTCCAATTTCTTCACAGCTTGTCCACAGGGCACCTTTAAATCATCCCAGGGGCCCGGATTATGTCAACAATGTCCACTTAACAGTCGGTCCACCGTCGAGGCTGCCTCCCTTTGTGGATGTCGGAATGGTTACTATCGTGGTGACATGGACAAACCACAGGACTTGTGCACCAGTGAGTCCCTCTCTGTCAAAAGTGTATACAAAAAAAAAAAAAAATTGAATTGTACAAAAAAAAACAAACCCTCAAAGCAGTGGTTCTTAACCTTGTGAGAGGTACCGAACACAACCAGTTCATATGCACATTCACTGAACCCTTCATTTGTGAAAAAACAAAATTATGACTTTTTACAATTTCAAGGTTTATAAAACGCATTTATTAAGAACAGAAACAAAGTAAATGAAATTTCAAGACAAAAGTATAAATTTTTTTTTTTTAATTTTACGACATACCATCACGACTGAAATTTCAAGACAAAAGTATAATTTTTTTTTTTTTTAATTTTACGACATACCATCACGACAGTCACACGTTGACCACTGAGCGAACTAAATTTCCCACAGGACTGATTGGACAAGCAATGTCATGTGATCATCTGCAGCCAGTGATGGCCAAGCGGGCGTGTCATAACTAATTGACATGTTGAGTCAGGTGTGTCTTAACCTCCATGGGAGAGGCTCCGTCGAACCCCTGAGGCCGTTTCACCGAACCCCTAGGGTTCGATCGAACCCAGGTTGAGAACCACTGTCCTAGAGGGAATGTAATGGACAACACTGCTAGTTAAACGTCTTACCAAATTTGCCATTTCAACAGACCCATCGCCAGACATCAGTCTTTTGGGGGGCATATGTAATGCATGGTTTGGAGCCTCTTTTTCTCTTTTTAAACCCCAAACAGCACCAAATAATGGAGTGTAGTTAATGGGGACCGGGACCGGGATCCGCCCGTTCTAAGTGAAAAAAGAAGGGTTTGCTCCTCCCCTAGGAATTTTTGTGTCAGTGTATATGGGTACCAGCATGTTTAAAATATGTAAACAGTGATTATACTTTACATATTTGAGATAAAGACTACAGCAGTACACGCATTTACTGAAATTTTCATTATAAAACCGTACACAGTAATTAACATTCATCAGCATTGCCCTCTGAGAGAAACAGAGACTTGTGTTACTCTCACTTTACGCTCTGACGGTGCAGCCACCGATAGCCTCCAGCTACCTCCTGGCCAACTATCCCCGCACAGCCGATGTGTTTATGATAAGACAATTAAACGGTATTGATGAGGAGGAGGTGAAGAGAGACTTGCTGCTTTTTTGGACAAACCCAATCCCCACTGCCCTCCCCTTCTCCCTCCCTCTCTCTCGCATGCTTGCTTTCGCTCTCTCCCTTGCTCTCTTTCGCTCTGTCTGTCTGTCTGTCTGTCTCTGTCTGTCTGTCTCTGTCTCTCTCTCTCTCTCTTTCTCTCTCTCTCTCTCTCTCTCTCTCTCTCTCTGTCTCTCTCTCTCTTTCCCCACCACGCATGTAGCAAACATAACAGAAGAGACAGTATGACAGAGAGAGGCAGTCGAACGATCATAAGAGTCAACAGCACGATGTGACACAAGGGAAGGTGCTGGGAGGGGCTGTGAAGATGCGCAGCCAATCAGCTCACGGGAAAAATCCACTCTTGCTGTCATTGGTCGATATTGCGCCGGGAACCAATTATGCTTACAGGCATGTATAAAACCTCTAAGTCATTCGACGGTTTTTTTCCTGAATACAACCGTCATGTACTGAAGGTGCGGCAAATGAAGCGCAATACACCCAGGGATCATTGTATAGCTTATTTTTCCCAAAATAAGTCATCGTTTGTGATTGGTTGGTCTGAGCGATGCACTCAAGGACAAGCACAACAATGAATTGTACATGCAGTTTTCAGCAGGGAAACCTCTCGAGCTGGGCGACATGACAATATATATCGTGAAGACAATGAATAACGTTAATACGTCAAATAAGCTTGAATTGATGGGAAAAAGCTTTCACTTTGAATCTGTATGTTGCTGCATTGCCATTAGCTGACAGACAATAATTCCACTCCAAGAAAATTAAATATACAGTCAAACCTCAGTTTTCGATCGTCTCTGTTCTCGACCAAATCGGTTTTCGACCAAAAATTTCGAGTTTTTTATGCCTTGGATTACGACCGAAAATCGGTTCTGAGCACACTTGAATGCACCACTCAACTCCTCTCGCCTTCCTTACACGAGGACGTGACGCTTCCTTGTGTCGCGTTCCATTATGAACAGACATGTTCAATAAAGATTTTTTTAAAAAAGAACGTCCAATGTGAGCGGACATGCTCAATAAAGATTTTTTTTTTTTAAAGCATCGTGATTGTTGACATTTACGCAAATTGGACTGTTATTTCTGCATTGTGTATCAGCCCCTAATCATGGCACCAAAGAAAGCAAGTGGAAGAAGTAAAGCGGGTGAAAAAAAGAGGAAAATAGTGCGCAAAACTATTTAATTTAAGAATGATTTGATAGCGAAATATTAATCAGGTGTTTGTGTGTCTGTGTTGGCTAAGGAGTTCGGCATGCCGAACTCGACGATCAGCAGCATCCTAAAAAAGAAAGACCATCTTAAAGTCACTGATGTAGCTAAAGGGTCTCGTTTGTTTAGCAAACAAAGGCCACAAATATTAAAGGAAGTGGAGAAACTTTTGCTTATTTTCATAAATGAGAAACAGCTAGCAGGGGACGGTCTTAGCCAATATACGATTTGTAGCAAAACAAGACAATTGTATGGACATTTGATAAAAAAGGATCCTAGCATTGCTCCTGAAGAGTTTGATTTTCAAGCAAGCAGAGGATGGTTCGAAAAGTTTAGCCCATTCAAGTTAGGACGGCCCACCGAGGGGCCCTCCGTCATCTGTCAAAACAAATCGCTGATGCACGTCGTCAGCTGAGTACATGTGTGAACATGTTATACATCTTTTAAAAGTTTTCTGTTTGGAGATTTGAAATGAAATTAGACGAACATAAGATTCACCTTTTTTTCTGTTTTCAAACATCCATACATAGTTCAGTGACAGGAGCACTTACACAGATTCTGACTGTTTGGGAGAAACATTCAAATTCATAACATTTTGCATTTTTCTAAAACTGTTTCCAAAACTATGCTGATACTCCACATGGTTCAAGAACAGCTACAAATGTACTTTGGGTGCACCTTTTTAGGCGTTTTTGGCGAAGTTGCCCTGAGCCTAAAGGGTTAGGAAAAGAAGTGGGATGCACGCCGTGATTTGTCATGGGGAGGCAGCCAGTTCAGACAAGGAATCTGCCGAAAAGTTAAAAGTTGAGTTTGAAAATCTCATCAAGGCCGAGGAATATCTTCCCCAGCAAACTTTTAATATGGACGACACTGAACTTGTGTGGATTAAGCTGTTCAGAAAATGGATGGAGGGATGTTACCTCGTACCGTAGCGTAGGGTTGCAGAGAGAGTCCATAGTTACAGCCATTACTTTAGAGTTTATTATTTCAAGTCGTAAAATAATTTGATCTACAATTGTCACGATGAGACAGAGCGAGGAGAGAGAGAGAGAGAGAGAGAGAGAGAGAGAGAGAGAGAGAGAGGGAGGGAGAGTGAGAGAGAGAGAGAGAGGGAGAGAGAGAGAGAGAGAGAGAGAGCTGTTACTTGAATTTTTATGTTACAATGTTAATGTTTATGTTAAAATTGGTAAAAATGAAACATACAAATGTTTGTACAGTATTTTACATATTACCTGCTCTCTTATTACATCTGTATGCAGTTTATGGTGTAAAAGAGTAAAAAATGCTTTAAAAAAGTTGTTTTCTAGACTTGGAACGGATTAAAATTTATTGCATTGATTATAATGGGAAACATGGTTTAGGTTTTTGAACAAATTGGTTTTCGAACAGCCTTCTGGAATGGATTATGGTCGAAAACCGAGGTATGATTGTATATTAATATTAAGGACAAGCGATTCAGAAAATTGATTCATATATAGTGAGTTTATTGAATGCATAGAACAGTACAAATGTGATTTGTTTTCATAATGCAGTCCTGAGTTTTGATTTTTACTTTTGAGATCTGAAAAATAAGTTTTCAAAATTGCATTATAGTAAAGCTTATCTTTTTTTATATTTTTTCAATTTCTGTCAGCAACATTAGTTTCTAGATTTGTTCAAAAATATGTAGGTTTACTTCTATTTACATTTGTTGACTTTATATAGCACCACGACTGGATGCATTTATCATTTGATGCAGGTCTGTTTAATGTCATCAAAAGGTGAGAAAAGGTAAGCAGTCACACTGTGTTGTATCCAGTTTTTAATAGAATAACTGAAATTATATTGTGCTGTATTATTATTGTGATATAAAACGGCTAGCATTGGTATATTTTGTAGATTTTTTTCCATATCGCCCAGCACTAGAAACCTATACACAGTGAAACTCCTCTAGAACGAAACCTGCATGGGCGAAAATACCCCCTTATGTGAAAAAATCTTCATGCATTAACACAATTCCCATTCTCCTGCCCCCCATACGACAAAAAACCCCCTGTTGCGTTATACGAAATCATTTTGTCTGCTCCAGCCTCGCGAAGACATTCACTACAACGAAGTCTTATCCAACAGCGACCTGTACTGCTTCGTTCGACAAAAGGCAACAGCAACCACCACACTGGTTTACATAGTGAACGATGTTTATTTCGGTCACAGCTGCGAGTTTCCTGGGCTCAACATACTCATAGCTGCTCTGCTATTGGCTTACCGAGCATCATCCTGGCCTCCGATTGGCCAAGAGGCCACATAGACCTCACTGTCTATGTGTGTAGATACTGAAGCTAGATCCGTAGCATCCGATTAGCTGCTCAGAGTAAATTGCTTATGGCTCGACGGACATTTACTTTACTTTTTATCATGCTAAAAACACCCACGGGACGCTTCGTAGTCCTCGATGGCCATAGTTAGCTCTCGAAGGCGAAAAACCTTACGCTAACTGGAGCGCTTCTCTCTCATTAGCGCTCCAGTTAGCGTAAGGATTTTAGCCTTCGAGAGCTAACTATGGCCATCGAGGACTACGAAACGTCCCGTGGCTGTTTTTAGCATGATAACAAGTAAAGCATTCGAGGAAACGCGCAATTTCTTTCCCTTTTTTTCTTTCTACACTGACAATATGAAGTGTCAAATAAGTGTGTGCTCATACTTATGTACTATTGGAATAAAAATAGAGTACACAAACGTTTGTGTGTGCGTGTACACATACGTTTGTGTGTGTGGGTGTGTGTGTGCTTACATCTGAGATCAAATTTGCTACAGTGAAAAACCCCCTGTTGTGAAAAATTTCTTGCTGCAAACATGATTTCGTTGTAGAGGAGTTTCACTGTATTGTTGATTTTGAGATCTAGCTTTCTATGTTATGGAACGTTCAGGGCAACATTTCAACTGTAAAATTACACCAGTCAACACATTTTAACGATTTTTTTTTTAAATGTCTTTTTTTTTTTTTTTCCATGAGAGATGCAAATAAACTTTTCTTGAAAGTTTTTTGTGCCGATTCTAAATCTGCCCTTGTTTTTTTCTCTAGCACATCAGGATTTCATAATAATAATATTGCAACAATAATATCATATTTAGTAATATGTATGAGTTCAGCGTCTGGTTCAGCAACAGCTTGAATTTTTTTTCTTAAAGGTAATAACTTCATCCCATATTGCGCAAGCTTTTATTGGTCAAAGTCAAACAGGAAAACATCTCAAAAACCTGAAATACTAGGAAAAAGATAAAGACATTTTTTTTTCAATCAGTGTCAAAAATAGGTTAAGGGACACATAAAGCCACCTCTGATTAAAATTTGCTGTTGACCAGTGACAGTGCTGCAGCAGAATGCCATCCTTTCATCTTCCACATTCCACTGGCTTTTCGGTGAAGTGAAGATCTGTTTTGAGTGTTGAAGGGGCTGCATTGCTATGCAAGACGAGGAGCAGGGTTAGAAACACACTCGCTGCTCTCAGCTCCATTGAGACGTGGTGGAAGTAGGTTGAGACATGAATCATTTCAGGCTGTCTCTGCAGCAAGTCAGATTGTATTTGTGTATGTGTGTGTGCATGCGTGCGTGCGTGTGTGTGTGTGTGTTATTGTGCGCGCATGCATGTATATAAGTAGTTTACAATCCCTCCTCCAGTCTCTAATTGTTGTGAGGAGTTGCTGGATATAAATAAATGTTTATTGGGATTCTGCATCTAAATTTGTTTTTTGTTTTTATTTTTTTGCAGATTCGGTTTTTTGGGGCATTGACAATGCTACAAGGAGAATTTGCTTCGTACGTGCATGTGTACTATCTTTAGACATGTGCACGTCCTTGCTGGCCTAGATACAACTTTATAGTTTTAAGGGAATTTGAAAGATGGTTCATGCACAGTTCACTCACTTGATTTCACTGTTGAAATCAATGCTAATGCTTGACCACAAAAGGCAATGTAACAAAAAAGACCTTTACCTGACTGAGTGGCTGTGATGCGATATTGAGGGAGGAAATGATGCAGCACTGTGCTGTGATCTTACCCAGGGTGTTCACTGGTGTGCTGATATGCGACTGATTTCGATCAGCATATAAATGAAAAACTTCCATGTCATCTTGAGATTACCTTTTTCCCAGGCCTGTGTTTACAGTTTTGCACTTATTTGACCCATGACGTTCGAGTTTTCTTATGCGGTAACATACAAGTATTATCAGACACAATTGCAGCTCATGCGTTTTGTCGTTCACTCAAAACTTGTGAATAATTGAAACCCCACGCTGCTTGTGTGCCACCACTAATCATCTCTTGGGTTATTTCTTGGAGGTAATATCTAAATAATATGAGAAATTTATTTTTTTCCTATAGGTGAAATGAAACAGTTGGCCACTAACTTCTCCTGACAACAGGGGAAGCAACTCACCCCAACAATGGCGGCACACACACAAATTGATGCTGAAGAAAAATCAGGTTTTCACAGTGAAAAGGTCTTTGGCGTCAAGCGACGCTGCTCCACACTCCTCCCATGAATTGCCTTTGTCTTTCATTTCAAGGGCAAACATCAATTGAGTTTTAGCCATTGCATACCCCAATAGTGAGAGACTTCATGTCATTAAAAGAGGCAGCTTTGTTATTTTATTTTCAACCAAATTAGATTTGATAGGAGACTGCTATTTCATTTTAAAGAGCATTTGATGACAGTTGATCACTGAGAGCCAAGTCAAAGTACTTTGTACACACAAAATGAAGCTAGGAAAAGAAAAAAAATAAAGGCATAGATTCTCCAAACCTAAAATGATTAAATACAATTAAATTTGACTGAGCTGTGCATGTTAGGAGTGAATTAAACTGATGTTATTTTTATGCAACACAAGAATGCCATCAAATACGTGCTGAAATAAACTAACACTATGTCACAGGAGAAGCAAGTATTTTTTTTTTCATAAATAGCTTGTAAAGATGTAAATGAAATGTTGAGGAGTGAACTCAACCTCATTTAAGGATGGTGGAAATCATAAGATCTACATAATTGTGTGCGTGTTTTTTTCAATTTGATGATGTTCTGTGATTTCTGTTGTGAATAATGGAGGAGTTGTGATTAATGAAGAAGTACACTCTGGGTTTAGTTTGTTTGTATGTTTGTTTTATCTAGCTCTCATAATCCCATCTCCTTCTCCAGGTGTTCCTTCAGGTCCTCGAAACTTGGTCTCAGTTGTTAACCAGACATCAGTGCAACTGGAGTGGCATCCACCACGTGACATCGGGCATCGTGAAGACTTGTCCTATAATGTGTTGTGCCACCGTTGTCACAACAGTGAGCGACGGTTGTGTCAGCCATGTGATGACAGCGTGGCATATGTTCCAGGCCGGAGGGGGTTAAAAGTAACCAAGGTGGAAATCAGCAAGCTGCGGGCCCACACGACATACACCTTTGACATACAGGTTTGTTTCATGACATGGTGCATATTGTTTAATTAATTGTTATACACAGACCTCTTTTTCAACATACATTTAAGTGTTGAAATGTTTGAAGTACTACTATACCAGTAGAATATTTTATTAGACAGTATAAATTGGTGAAAAAATATCTGGGACTCAGATTAGCTCAACTGCATTTTTTTTCCATTAAATATGAATTTAAGAATTCAGGGACCATCTTATGTTCCAATTTTAAAATGGAGCTTTTTGCCAAATTGATTTTTGACCCTTTCAAGGCACCATATGTCTCGCTCATGATCGACAAAATTCAGAGGTGACCCAATCGAATCTGTCCATCCATCCATCCATCCATCCATTTTCTGATCAGCTTTATCCTCCCAAGGGATGCGGGAGCCTATCCCAGCTGTCTTTGGGCAGTAGGCGGGAAACACCCTGAACTGGTTGCCAGCCAATCACAGGGCACACAGAGATGAACAACCATCCACGCTCACACTCACACCAAGGGACAATTGAGAGTATGTTTTTGGAATGTGGGAGCAAACCGGAGTACCCGGAGAAAACACACTCAGGCACGGGAGAACGTGCAAACTCCACACAGGGAGGCCGGGGCCGGGATCGAACCGACCTCTGCACTGTGAGGTCGACGCACTAACCACTGGACCACCGGGCCGCCTTGAATCTGTCACCATGTGTCTATGTGTAGTTGTTGCGACAGGTAAAAGTAATTACATGTCATTCATCTGTGTCCAATCACACACACACAAAACTCCGTCTGAAAGACGTAAAAATACCAAGGTCCAGTCTGCAAAGATCTTATCGCTTGTGTTTTCATTTTGTTCAATTATTTTATTTTTGTTTTTTCGCACCACCAATATTTTTGCAACTGTGCCCCGCAACGTCATAACGCTACACTATTGTCTTTTAGATCAACAGACGTCGAACTTTTACAAGATTGCTCGAATAAAATTTTCTGCTCATTAGGTAATTAAGGCAATAATTCATGTAAATGTTGAGGTCAGATTTCATATTAGTGTTTCTGTTTTTTCAGCATCTTTAAATGTTTACTTATTAGTTGATAAAAGTATGATGAAATGAAATATACATCCTATGAAAGCAATTTCTCTTGTGTAGTCTTTTAAAGATGTCATCTTAAATTCAGTCACCTCTGCTTTCAAAGTATTCATAATGAAAAAAGAAGATAGTGCCGTCTAACTGTGCACATGGGTGAAGTTTTCTTTCTTTTGCTATTTTGCGAGACTTTGCACACGTAGACGTGGGTGTTATGGGGCATTTGCGCAGTTTTGGGATGAAACATCTAACTTTGCTGGCCAAGTGCGGCGGCACCCCTCATTTGCAATAAAATCAGGGCGGTCGTAGCAAACACCAGCTTAACATTGCGGAAATGTAAATAGACTCGCTGGGGTCCATGCATGACATTGGCACTGAAACTGCAGATGACATCGTCAGCCATGTATGTGACGTGGGCAATTGACTGCCTTGCACCAACAACGTGTAAGTCTGTGTGTGACAGCCGCGTCACTCATAATGTGCAGCGAGGCATAACACGTCTACTAAATTCACAGCCACGCTAATCGATATAAAAATGGATATTTGTCTGTTTTTAGGCCAAGGGTAGTCGAGTTTCTGTGACCAAATTAGCAAGTGTGTCGGGGGTGCGGCAGCTCCGTGCGCCGGAAAGCCCAGTAAGGGGTGTCTTGGTCCCAAATACATTAAACTAGGCTTGCCCAGGCACCCAAATAAAGTCGCGCAGAGCGCATGGGCACCAATCTACCAAAATATGGCCCTTTATCTCACCAAAATGAAAACTGCATCACTCAGGTCGGCGCTTTTGAATCATGTGCACCAAAACCAGCAGACATTCAAACAGCTTCTCCCCCCTCACCTTTAACAGTAACTCAAATCTATAGTGGCTCTTTGCGAATTTTGCACACCCCTGGGATTGTATTACCGCACTTATCATTGTAGGTCCAGCTCCCCACATACTTGAACAACTGTCGTTGATCAATATTCCACAGCACTAGACACTTCTAAGTGCTCAAGGACTTTCTGCATAATTGCACACCTAGAGTTGTACAGTACTATAATTACTGCTACTGGTCACTTGAAAAAATGGTGCAACGATTATCTGCACCAACTGCACAACCGTCATAGTTAAGTACCGCACCACTGATCACTCTATCTCTGCTCGATGACTGCACATTGTCACACAGCTGCCATTGGGCAGTCCTACTGTCATGTCTTTATTTGTCATAGTTGCTATTTACTGCAATACTCGTGTAGTTCATACTAGTGCTGTCAAGAGATTAAAAAATGGTGAGATTAATTAATTATGATCTGTAATTAATTGATTGAATCAATGTATATTGTAATCTCATTTAAAAATTGCTGAGAAAAACCCTATTTTCGTTTTAAATTCATTACATTATTGAGCATTGAGGCAGATCAAAAGATTCACATCACAAAAAAATGGTATTGTAAAGTTGCTTTTTTTTAAGACTTGAACAGATGCAGTCCAAGCATTTTAATTTCTACTGTATTTGAGACTAATCCCAAATCTTACCTGCAACCTTTAGTTTCGACCACCAAGGGGAATATCACTGTTTTGTTTTTGTATATCTCCAAATAATTACAAAATAAAAATAAAAGAGAACACCAGGTCCATCAAAAATGCTTAGGAATAGCTTAACATATCAAAAACAGTAAGAACACTTTTCTGAGCAATACAAGTACTGAACACGGAACTTGCTTCAGATAATAAATCAAATAGACCCTTAAAGCACAGTGCTGTAAGTTAGCACTTCAGAAATAACACTGTTCATCATGAAAAAATAAAGTGCTGAAATAAACATCAATCACTTCTTATAGGCTACAGAGGACACAGCAGCTATGCCGACTTCATTCCTCGTACGGGTTGTTCTCCTCGAGTTTAGTTTGACGAAGAGCTTTGCTATGGCTCCCTCCATTGCTAACACTTTCGGAACTAACGTTAGCCGTGGCTGCACTCGCGACTGGGTGCTTTGCATTGATGTAGGAGGCGAAACTTGAGCTGCTTAGGTGGTAAGCAAACTCCTTACAAATTAGGCACAACACTCTACCTTTATCAATAGTGCCATCAGGGTGTTTTTGGAATGTAAATTGTCCATTCATTGTGCCGAGAACTCTCACATGTTCCTCCATTTTCACCTCTCCTCTCCTCACCGCTGCCTACTTAGCCCGCCCAACTCCAATGGGAGCCAATCAGCTTATGCTAAACAAGCCCAAACATAATGACAGCCAATCAATGTCCGCTTCAGGCTGTGACTGACAGTTGTTTCCCCACCCTCAACAACTCGAACACATAAAAAGGGATATTAGAAAAAGGCAACTCACCTACAGAAACAATAAAGTTAGAGATTAAAATTTAGATTAACACGATTAAAAAACATAACACGCTAAATATGACTGTAATTAATTATTTGCAATTAATGCGATAATTTGACACCTCTAGTGCATACTACTGGAGACAAATTCCTTGTGTGTTTTACATACCTGGCCAACAAAGATGATTCTGATGATTTTGAATCTGATTGTGATCAAAGTCTGTATCTTATCAAATCTTTCACAAGCTCAAGGTTAATTGGTAAAATGAAAGGTCCATGATACAATATATGCTTTTACCGGTAATCTTGGATGACTAACACAGCACAATTTTTTTGACAAAAGTTAAGAAAGGTACTTTTACAAAGTTCCATGACAAGTTCTTCAAGGATTATATTCAATGCTGTTACACGACCCTGATCGTAAGTACCTCATGTCTCATCAACAGCAGGCTGGATGTCATTGCTCAAGGATACATGAGGAACGAGATAACCATGCTGAATTTTGATTTCTTTTGCACATTTTGCAGGTATATTTTATCAGGAATCGCTCCAATAGTCGAATCGTGTAGATGCTTTAAGGCTGTAACTGAACTTGACCTTCAAACTTTGATCAGGAGCCAACTTTACCATCAGGCTTGTGTGCCTGCTGCAAGGTCACCTGTCTTGTAACTGTCACCTCAGTGTCCTTTTGAGCGCAGTGTGGGATTCTGTCATGGTGTGTGATTGAACTGTGGCTTGCTCATTTCTCCTCATAATGATTCCACTTGTCAGTTTGGTATTTCTTGATACGATTAAAAAATATAAGATAAGATATCCTTTATTTGTCCCACACTGGGGAAATTTACAGTCTACAGCAGCAAGATTGGGGGTAGAAAGAAGAAAGAAGAAAAACAAAGTGTTTGCATTCACAAAATAAATGTTACAGTTTCAATGTACACCGTTCAATTAAGTGCAATATAAATATAGATATAGATAAGGGGGATGTGCTATTTACAATTGTTTTTCACATCATTTTATTTTTTATTCAGCAGCCTGACAGCAGTCGGTAGGAACGAGCGGCGGTATCGCTCCTTCTTGCAGCGCGGGTGTAACAGTCTCTGGCTACCTAGTGCTGTCAGGGCGTGCTGGAGAATGGGAGGGACTGTCCATCATAGCTTTTAGCTTAGCTAGCATCCTCCTGTTGCCTAGTGAACTTGTGGAATCTGTTCACAATAAATTCACAATAATCTTGCATACACACTTTGATACAGACAGACATTGTATTGATGTGTCGACCCGGAGCCCGATCCAGGCCTCTCCCTGGAGGTCTGGGGCGCGCCGAGGCGTTCCGCCTCTCTCCCGGGTGCCGGCCGGAGGATCAGGTGGGTCGACACACGAAGAATCGCTTCTCTGTTGAACCGCAGACCAGGGGACGCACCAGTTGTTTCTTTAAGCTTGAAGCCGAGATCGTTCGAGAGTCAAACACAAATTGAGTCCAGAGGCCGAAGTGCAGGCTGGTCACAAACGAGTTTTATTCAAGTAAAACCCGGAGAGGTACAGATGTGCACATCAGGAGAACTCTGAAATCCCTCGGGATTGAACATGGTTTATATGGCGTTGCGAGAGGCCATCCCCTCAACTGCCATTGGCCAGTCGTTTTTGGTTATTCATCAGTTTTATTGGTATCACAATGCGTTGTGTAATTCTGATTGGCTAGGGCTTTCGCTATCATCTAGTTTATAATGGTATCTATAAAATGCTCTATGTCTTGGTTCTGGGTTCTAATGGTATCACAATATCTTTATTCTTTAAAATAAATTAGAGGCCCCTACCGGGCCTCTGTGTGATTGCATGTGGGTTTCAACAAGTACCATCCACGTGTCTACGTTTAACATGTGTCCTTTTTCCCACCGCTACCATCTCTGTTTAATCCCATAAGTCCTTTTCCCGGCCGCTGACTTATGTCTTTTTCCCCGGTATGCAACTGTTACCTGTGTTTGACAACCATATGCCCATTTTTCTCCAACTAGCTACGTTTGCCTACATTGAACCCGAAGTCTATTCAATACTTCATAAAAAACAGATACTACAGTATCTTAAAATGTCTCACACGATTTGGTTGAATCAATATAAAACCATCCTCATATTTACATTGTGAAATAAAAGGGCATTGATTTTTATCGGATATGCTCCCTGGAGTAAATTGGCTTTTTGAAAAAATGATGGATGTTCTCTATGGAAGAATGGTTCTTCAACTCATTTTAGGATGATAGTCGATTTGTTCATCTTTTAAAACCAATATTTCCATTGAAATCAGTTCTATGAGATGTGATTTTTTTTTTTTTTCGGTGTAAAGACCGGGATCATAATAAAACTTTTATTAGCTATACAGGCAATAGTTTTAATCATACAGTACTTCAACATTACTAATTATACTAACAACCTTAATGACGAATGAAGAGGGGTGATAAATGTTGCTGTGGCAGAACACCTCACCTCTTTTCAAACAGAACTGTCACAATAGTATGAAATAAATTAATTCATCAATTTATTATACAAAGCACACACAAACACAGGAAAGACGCTACCTTTTGATGTGAAAAAGCCAAAGCAGTAGTCTGCATCTTTGCTGAGCGTTCCTTCTTGTCAAATAGCACATAAAATACCATATTTTTGGGATGGTTGTCATGATTCTGTTTTTGTCTATAGTAGGTTTAATTTTTTTTAATAGTTTACTGTCATGGTTCTGTTCCATTTGTGACCAACAAGTGGCATTGGAGGGCTTCTCCTCTGGCATTGCACCTCTGTTGATCATCATGTCATTAGCTCTTTTTTGTTAAAAGGACTGCCACGCTGACCACTCACTGTCGGATGGTTGTGCTACTGTCATGGGTTTTTGTTTGTTTGCTACTTTGAGTTTTGGGGTTTTGGTCATGTTATTGATTTAGTTTGTCCAGTGTGCCCCTGGAAGTGTTTTTTGTGACTACATTTTGTTCAGTACACACTGCTTCTCCTGCCTCCCTGCTTTTTTTGGTCTTCCACCATCACGCCCCACATGACAGAACAATCCGACCAATAATGGCCCCTGCAGGATCAGAGGCAATTGATCCCATTACCACCTGGCGCCAGCGGTGCACATCCCACAGCCATCACCTGTTCCTGTCCAGGCGCACGTACTATGGCCACCACCCATCCCCATTCAGGCAGCGCGCGTCCTGTGGCTGCCACCCATCCCTGTTCAGGCAGCGCACGACCTGCAGCCGAAACCCATTCCCACTCAGGCAGTGCTCTTCCTGCGGCCGCCACCCATTCCTGTTCCAGCACCTCACGTCCTGTGGCCGCCATCTGTACCTGTTCCGGCGGAGCACGTTCTGTGGCCGCCATTAGTCCCACTTCAGGCGCCGCACGTCCTATGGCCGCCATTAGTCCCACTTCAGGCGGCGCACATCCTTTGGCTGCCATTAGTCCCTGTTCCGGTGGCGTACATTCTGTGACCGCCATTGATTGACTTTGGGACGTCTGGCGTCTGTTCCTATGGGAGGAGTACTGTCATGATTCCCGTTTTTGTTTAGATTGGATTTGGTTTTGTTTCATAGTTTATTGACATGGTTATGTTCCGTTTGTGACCAACAGGTGCCATTGGAGGGCTACTCCTCCAGCGTCGCAACTGTTGGTCATGTCATTAGCTCTTTTTCATTCTAATATTCCAAAACACATGCCTGGTAGGTTGATTGAACGCTCTAAATTGTCCCAAGGTGCAATTGTAATTGAAAATTGTTATTTGTGTGCTCTGCGATTGGCTGGCAACCAGTTCATGATGTGCCCCACCAACTGCCCGAAGTCAGCTCGGTTTAGGCTCCAGGACACCTGCCAGCCTCGTGAGAATAAGAGGATCAGAAAATGGATGGATGGATGGATAGTGTCGCGAAATCTGCATTAAATACAATACAATACAATGAGCTGCTTTTGACACTCACAATTATTTTGTAGCTCTAATAACAGCACAAATATGCTTGGCAAGAATGTAGCATGCATGAATTCCATGTTTTCCTCCATTTCTGGGTTTGTGCTCCACATGCCGCCCTCGTCATTTCTATCCAATGGGTGTGGTGATCGTCACATGCGTCAATGTGACAATACAATATCTTTATTAATATAGCGCTTTAACAACAGCTGCAGCTGCAACAAAGCACTTTACAGAAAAGTTAACTTAAAATAACAAAATACGATGTCACAACACATAACATAATGCATGGACAGTGGTAACCACTATTCCTGCATACGCCTTGTTGTTTGAAGCAGTTATAGATAAAAGAGAGAATCAAAGTGTCCCTGCACCAGTGGGTCAGAGACGTCATGCTCAAAACGTGCATGACGTCCCATACGTCTGCTACAAGCTAAGTTTGTAAGTAAACAAGAAGCTGTAGCATCCATTGATGAAAAAAGAGATTGGCTCACTTCTTCTGTGACATTTAAATCCACTTAAATTCCAAGCACAGGCTCTCAGTTCCAAATACGCATCCACGCTCCACAGCGACGCTCCTCTCTCCTCATCCTCAGCTCTGGCAGCCATCCATCCAGTTGCACCAACTGTTGTACCAACTGTCTAACAGTGGTGACGTCTTTACGAAACAAAATGGTGCAGTGAAAAATGCTACTCATTACAGGGGCAAATAAGACAAGTATCCCTGCACTGTCAAGTGGTGACAGTCAAATAGCGATGACATTTGTCTCATCAAAATCAGTGCTGGTACATGCATGCTGCCAAGAGGGTGCAACAATCAAGCACGGATTCTTCTTCTTCGACCATTAGCATGACCAAAACAAACAGAATAGAGTTCAGTTGCCAAATGTACTATGTGAATATAAACTGCACCAAATGAAAAAAAGAAAATCCGCTTTTGGTCCAAACCAAACAAGGGTACCAAAGGACTTTTCTGGGTCGTCCCCGGGGCCTAAGTAGATGCCCGAGCCACCACATCTGGCTCCTCTCAACATGGAGGAGCACTGGCTCGACTCTAAATCCCTCCTGGATGACTAAGCTTCTCACCCTAACTCTAAGGGAGAGATCGTAGGGAACACACCGGGCTGGAGAAGTTTGGGGGTGAGGAGTTCCAGGATGATGGTGTTGAACACAGAGCTGAAATCCGCAAACAGGATCCTTCCGTAGGTCCCTGTGCTGTCGAGGTGCTCAAGGATGTAGTGCATTCCTATGTTGACTGCATCCTCTACAGACCTGTGTGCCCGGTAGGCAAACTGAAGAGGGTCCAGCAGGGGTCTAGTGATGTTCTTTAGGTGGTTCAGCACAAGCCGTTCAAAGGACTTCATGACATCAGAGCAACAGGCCTATAGTCATTCAGTTCCGATGTTGCTGGTTTCTTGGGAACTGGGATGATGGTAGACTGTTTGAAGCAGGATGGGACCTCACACAGCTCCAGGGATCTGTTGAAGATTTGTGTGAAGACCGGAGCTAGCTGGTCAGCGCAGACTTTCAGGCAGGAGTGGGACACTTTGTTGGGCCTCGCAGAGTTCTTGATCTTCTGCTGCTTGAAGAGGCGTCTCACGTCCTGTTCGTGGATCTGTCGGGCAGAGAATGAGGGTGGGGATGTGGATAGAGTAGTTTCTGCTCGAGGTGGGAAGTGGGTGTGTCCTTTTCAAATCGGCAAAAAAACATGGTTAGTTCATCAGCCAGATTCTTATTTTTCACTGCTTGGGGGGATGGTGTCCTATAGTTTGTGATTGCTTTCAGGCCATTCCACATAGATGCAGAGTTGTTAGCAGAGAACTGTTTTTTCAGCCTCTCTGCATAGCTTCTCTTCACGATGTAAATTTCCTTTGTCACTTGGTTTCAGGCGTGTTTGTGCCCGATCTCCACTTCTAAATCATTGCTGTCTGTGGAACGGAGAGGTAGATAACACAACCATCTTCCAATAGCTGCAGGGACCGAGCGAAAAATGAGTATCGTCCTGTCTCGCTCATGTTTGTCTTGTCTATGTTCCTCTGAACGGGTTGTAACTGGGAATGGAATTCCTTGTGTGTTTCTTGCACATATGGCCAGCAAATATGATTCAGATTCAGATTCTTCTGGATAGTGGGGAGCAAGGAAGTGGGTTATCTGGTGAGTGTATTAGCTTGTTTACAGCTGTTGAGCTGTCAAGATTTTTAATTTTGCAGCCAAGGTAATAACACAACCACCGATCCCCAGATTGACTAGCAATAGTCAAACTTTTTGTTTTTTCATCTGACGGAGGAGACTCCTCTTTTACACTCGAAACAAGCCCTGTATACTTGCATGGTGAACAAAAGTTTAGGAGACAGGTGGCGCTGTATTTCATTTGAAGCTAGCATAACACATAACACAGTCCCCCAACGCCCTGCTGATCATCTCTGGGGACTTCAACCATGTCTCTCTGTCGTCCTCCCTTTCAACCTTCACGCAGTATGTAACCTGTGCCAATAGAGACAATAAAATTTTGGACTTGTTTTATGCCAACACCAAGGAGGCATATACACCCCCCCCCCCTTGGAAGAGCAGACCACAACTTGGTATTTCTCGGGCCTGTGTACAACCCCTTGGTGCACAGGCAGCCAGCTGTGACCCATATGGTCAGGAAATGGTCCACGGAGGCTGAAGATGCTCTGCGGGACTGCTTCGACACAACCAGGTGGGAACTCTTAAGCGAGGTTCATGGGGAGGACATTGATGCACTCACTGACACCATCACGGACTACATAAACTTCTGTGAGGAGAACACCGTACCCACCAGAACTGTGCGGTGTTTCTACAACAACAAGCCATGGATTAATCCCGACATAAAGGCCCTCCTGAAGGAGAAGAAGAGAGCTTTTATGTCGAGAAACAGAGAGGAGCTGAAGGCCGTGCAGATTCGGCTGAGAAGAAAGATCAGAGAGGGGAAGAAGACGTACAGGACGAAATTGGAGAACCAGTTACAGGCCAGCAATGTCACTGGTGTCTGGAGGGGCCTGAAAACCATCTCAGGCCACAACAGCCCAAAGACATTGACTGAGAAGGACAAGGACTGGGCAGATGAACTGAACAGTTTCTTCAACCGTTTCGACAAGACGTCTGTCCCTTCCCCCAACCACCGTACCCACCAGAACTGCGCGGTGGTTTTCCAACAACAAACCATGGATTAATCCCGACATAAAGGCCCTCCTGAAGGAGAAGAACAGGGCTTTTATGTCGAGAAACAGAGAGGAGCTGAAAGCCGTGCAGATCCAGCTGAGAAGAAAGATCAGAGAGGGGAAGAAGACATACAGGATGAAATTGGAGGACCAGCTACAGGCCAGTAATGTCACTGGTGTCTGGAGGGGCCTGAAAACCATCTCAGGCCACAACAGCCCAAAGACATTGACTGAGAAGGACAAGGACTGGGCAGATGAACTGAACCTTTTTTTCAACCGGTTTGACCAGACGTCTGTCCGTTCCCCCAACCACCAGCTGCACCCACTCTCACTGAGGACTTCTCCTCCCCCTCCTCTTTCAACCAGCTCACAACAACCCAGTCTGTCACCTTGTTACTGCCTGTCCGTCACAACAGAGCAGGTGAGGAACCAACTGAGGAAAATGAATGTGAGGAAGGCAGCAGGTCCGGACAAGATCAGATCTCGGCTCCTCAGGACCTGCTCTGACCAGCTGTGTGACATTGTCCAGCACATGTTGAACCTGAGCCTGAAGCTGGGCAGAGCTCCACAGCTGTGGAAAACTTCGTGCCTGGTCCCAGTGCCCAGGAACCCCCACCCTCAGGAGCTGAACAGCTACAGACCGGTGGCGCTGATGTCTCACCTGATGAAGACGCTGGAGAAGACTCGTCCTTGCCTACCTTCGACCGCTGGTGAGCTCGGCACTGGTCTCGCTGCAGTTTGCCTATCAGCCTGGCATCGGCGTGGAGGACGCCATCATCTACCTCCTCCACTCAGTGCTGTTACACCTGGAGGAGACTGGGAGCACTGTTGAGAATCATGTTCTTTGATTTCTCCAGTGCCTTCAACACCATCCAACCCAACCTACTGAGGGACAAACTGCAGAACGCCGGAGTGGACCACCATCTCACAGCATGGATTATAGACTACCTCACAAACCGGCCGCAATACGTAAGGGTGCAGAGCTGTGAGTCGGACAGGCTTCTCTGCAGTACGGGAGCGCCGCAGGGGACTGTTCTGGCTCCATTCCTGTTCATCCTCGCCTCCTCGGACTTCAGACACACCACTCCAAACTGCCACCTTCAGAAGTTCTCCGATGACTCTGCGATTGTTGGCCTCATTACAGAGGGGGACGATCGGGAGTACAAGAGAGATACCGCCGCTCGTTCCTACCTACTGCTGTCAGGTGTACATTGAAACTGTAACATTTTGTGAATGCAAACACTTTGTTTTTCTTCTTTCTTCTTTCTACCCACAATCTTGCTGCTGTAGACTGTAAATTTCCCCAGTGTGGGCCAAATAGAGGATATCTTAACTTATCTTATAATAAAGCTAAATGTATCATTTAAACTTACAGTACAATAACAAGAAAGTATTTAACATACAATGCTTCACAAAGTGCCAGAGATTTTCACTCGGACAGTTAACAAAGGCTCGACGCAGGAATAGATCAACTTTCACTGCCGGCAGGAGGTGCAGTTCTCCATGAAGCCACTCAGTGTGCGCTTCCACTGTCACCCGACCCCTGCAGCCTCTGCCGGCCTTTTTATTGATTGTGTATGCAAATGATAAGTAATACATCAGAAAAACACTCCCATCTTCATTTACATACCACACCCCTGGACGGCCCCATTGGGGTCACCCCTCAGTGGACCCCCAAAGACAAAGCATTCCCTTGGTACCAGAACCAACATCCATAAACTAACAGAAACATAGACATTTTAATGAGCGGTCTTTCCATGAACTGATACGTCTGTAACCTGGCTTGTGACCCTTTCTCCTGATGGCGTGTACGAGTACTCCTTCAGAGTACTCCCTTCCATCCAAAGTTAAATCTTCCTTTCCAAGTTGTCAGATAACAGGCGCCAGTGTGTCTACTAATGACAGTTAAATCTTTCTCTCTGAGATGTGGTCAGGTACCATGCGCTCGTGGGTCCCTTGACCTCAAATTCACCCCTGATTCTCTGTGCTTTCATTGTGTGCAAGATGTTCTGAACACAAGCATTTCGAGGTCAATCAAGCATGTAACAAAATGAAACTTTAAAACATGACAACATTGTATTTGTCTATTCTAACACAAAGATAATGCAATTATAATCTGGTGTGCTTCATGCAAAAAAATGTATTAAAATAGACCTGTTCTTCTGCCCTAACCATGCGTTTGACATGAGAGCACGGTGTAGACAGCAAGCTAAACAATTCTCCAATAAAAACACGAAGATGAGAATGCACCGTTTGATATTTCTATGGAAGACTTTCTTGTAAAACTGCATACAAACAGAAACACAACACGAATGTTTGTACAGCATCCCATTATGCATATGAAATGTAACAGAGAAGTCCAAAGCTCACAAAAAAGCAATCCAATATGCAGGGAGAGGATCCTATCAAAGCGATGCCAATTTAGCAAAAGGAAGCAAATTAACGAAACAAAAATAGGAACATCTTTTAATACAACCAACACTTCTCCTTGACATTTACATGCAGGCGACTGATAATCGTCTCCATCTGGCGTGGCACTGAAACACTTTGTAACACTGAACAAAAGCACTTCGACTTTGTCAGTGTGTTTTCTGCTTCGAGTCTGCATAAATATTCTTATCTTGGCACCATCGGATTATTGTGACAACAAGCCATAAGAAATGGCAAACGATTGCAAAGTTAATCCTTTGAAGCGTGCTGAAAATAGTTCGACTGGGATGTTATTTGAGCGGTGACATTTTTACTGACAAAACCACAAACTGCAGCAGATGGGCCAGTACAGGATGTCGTTTCCAAAATTCATACTTGTATCAAGCACTTATTTGCTGTGTTGACTTTGAAATGAATCGGCTGAAGAGTGTATTTAAAGCAGTTATGGAAATAACTGTTTAATTAATTACCTCACAGATGATAAAATCTGTCTGCGACAGCGATGTCAGCCAAGACTTTAGGAGTTGTCTGTCAGCAATGGAAAGCATGCATTCTAAAACTCACTGGCAGTTTCTTTTGATAGACCTGCATAATTTGATGACATCTGGTGCAAGAATGATCAAAAATCAAGAAATAATTATGCATATGTTTGACTGAAAGTGTTAATAAGCCACTTGTTTAACAATATTTGTATTTTTGTGGTTGTTGTTTGCAGTGGTGAAGGACTGTTGCATCATATTGATCCAAGTGTTTTTAATATTTTGTCCTATGTATCAAAATACATAAACCCCCTTCAGTGCAGCAAGCATTGCAGTTCAATATTGCAAAACATAATGATAAAAACTTAACACAAAACGGAGGATATTTTATATATTTTTTGAAGCATATTGGTGGGACACAGTTCTTGTATTGGTTAGTTTCAAGCTTTAGAGTGTATGTGTTCTTTGTGGAAATGTATTTTATCATGTTATCCAAGATTCAAAAAGCAAGGTTAAATGAACGTATATGTATATAATGTAAATTGCTGATTCTGTTACTATTCTACAGGCAGTCAATGGAGTTTCCAACAAGAGCCCTTATCCCGCCCAGCAGGTGTCAATCAACATTACAACTAATCAAGCTGGTGAGTGCAAAAGCATTGTGTCCGTGAGCGGATGTGTTTGCGGCCATCTGTGGGGTGTGCATAATCGTACCCTGGGGCACTGTGGATTATGTGAGTAAAGAGATGTCTCGGGGGGTATAGGAAATTGCAAAAGCTGCAGCCTTTTACTTCATAGAACATATTCTCGGCTTGCCATGTCTTTCTGCCACCCCCCCCCAACACTCCGCTGTGTTCTTCCTGCAGCTTTCACCATGCTGTCATTTTTGCCAATGCCTTCCTCTTAGTTCTCTCTCTGGCCATCAACCACTTGCCCTACACTTATTCCAGTCTCTGACTACGTACTTCTTACAGACTGTGAAGTCAATCAAGTTCCTGGTGCCTCAGTACTTTATAGAGACAGACTCAAGTGAAATATCTACCTGCATTCAGATTGAAATGTTCCTATTCTATTCTGGAAAACGCAACCTAATTTCCAGGATACCCGAGGTAGAAAAGTGCTATAGACGTGACAACCTATTTACCATCCCAGACTCCATCCATCCATCCATCCATCCATGCATCCATTTTGTGAACCGCTTTGTCCTCTTGAGGGTTGCGGCCTTTGCAGAGGAGGCCGGAGACACCCTGAGCTGGTTGCCAGACAATTGCAGGGCACACATAGACAAACAACCATCCGCGCTTAACAATTTAGAGTGTTCAATTAACCTAATCTATATGTTTTTGGAATGTGGGAGGCAACCGGCTCATTCTTTCTCGATAAGTAATCCATTGTGTACATCAGCACTTTCTGAGCAGATCCAAATCTATTGCCAGATCCAAATTTCCCTAATCCCAAATGTTGTAGCACACCACAAAAAAAGTGTTCCTTTTTTCTAAAACCATGCACAATATTTGAGCATATCCCAGGAGAAAGTGATGCAACCCATAATATGCACAATGATGAAAAATTGTAAATGTAAACATTTTAATAAGGGGAGGTCCAGTGTTAGTGGGCTCATACTGTAAAACTAAAATGATTTCACGAACATATCCAGTCTTCACAGCCATCCTGACTCAAGAGTTCGATTGTCGGTGAATTTCTTGCACCGAAAACATTTGCTGAAAAAACATTGTTAGGTACTCTAGTCGAATATTCTGAGTCCCATAAAACTTCTGCTGTCTGTCTCTTTTTCTCATCTCATCCCTTCACCCCTCAAAGTGATGCCGTAATGAGATGAAAACCAACATAAAAATCCCATCAGCAAAACCATAAATACACATTTCACTACAACAGCCACTGGCTCTTAAAATTAGGTGTAAAATGCACTGTAGTCCTTATTCTGGCTACCCCCATTAGTGGCAAGCACATATTCATGATGGGGTAACATGTTTTTCTTCCATGGTTGTAAATAATCCAACAGATGTCATTGCATCATTATATATTTGCATAATTCTCGTATGATAGAATACTAACTGTGTGCACCTGCATTTTTAACAGCTCCTTCAGTGGTACCCATAATGCACCAAGTGAGCTCAACAAGCCGCAGTTTCTCATTGTCGTGGCCACCCCCTGAACATCCCAATGGAATAATCCTCGACTATGAGATACGATACTATGATCAGGTATATTTGGATGACTAATGTGTGTCTGTGTGCTTTTTCCCTACTGTTCACTGCCAGCAGTCAATTAGAGTCAATAAAATCAGTTATCAAGACTGTGAAAGCAGCAATGATGACAGTGCTTGCTCATCTTATCTCACCGTCTCACTGCTGAAATAAACAACCGTTCAGTCATCGTGCATCACAGAATAAAAACTGGATGTGACATGGATAAAATTCTAACTTCATGATTATTTACTAAAAAGAGCAACGTTTATCAGTTTGAACATTTAATATTTTACTCTCTGTGGTGTATTCAATTCAGCATAGGTCGAACATGATTTGCAAATCATTGTATTCTGTGGAAGAGAAGGCTAGAGGCAAAAGTAAACTCAGAGAAGTTAGCCTCCTAACAGAATAAAGCAAACGTGTGAAGCTTAGGAAAGAACTGCCCAAGAAATACAGCATAATGTCCACAAATGAGGCACTTGAGACTGCCAAGTAAAGACTTACTGCCTTGGCTAACCGCCGAAACACAACAGAGTTAGAGGCCAGGAGAACAATCATGATGTTCTCAACAACCCAGCGAAGGTCTACTCGCAATGAAAAGGTTGCAAGACCGAAACAGACCCAGTCAAGGCAGAGACAGAGCACTCCTGGAAGACTATCTGGGAGAAGGGAGCGACACTTAATACCAATGCCCAGTGGCTGGCAGACTTACAAGTAGAGCCCAGCAACGTCGTAGAGCAAGAACCAGTACTCATAACAGTGGCGGATATCTTAGCTAGAGTGTTGGAGATGCCGAGATAACACCACCAGGGTCCCACATGATTCACGTATACTGGCGAAAGAAGCTCACTGCTCTCCATGAAAGCCTGGCAGCACAAATGAGCCAGCTACTACCATCAGGGCCCCACCCACATTGGCTAACCCAAAGTTAGACAATCCTCATCAGGAAGGACTCCCCAGAAGGCACTCCATCAAACTATCCACCTGTAACCTGCCTCAGCACCTCATGGAAGCTCCTATCAGGGATCATAGCAGCCAAAATGAGTAGGCATATGGATCAATACATGGGCAGAAACAGAAAGACTTTGATAATAACAACACGGGTGCCCAACACCAACTACTGGTTGACGGGGCAATCACCCAAAACTGTAAAACCAGAAGCACCAACCTGTGCACTGCCTGGATTGACGGCAAAAATGCCAGGACTCAGTGTCATACACACGGACGGATACTGGAGTGCTTGGAACTGTTTAACATGAACAGGATTCAAAGAACATTCATCAAGAACTCAGTGAGGCTATGAAATACAACTCTTGAGGCCAACTCAAAGCCAGTTACACAGATGCATGTCATATATGGCATACTCCAAGGAAAAGCTTTTCCCCACTGCTGTTCTGTAGTTAAATCATAACCAAGAGTGGCTTTGGGTGCCGGTTCAGAAGTGGAGCAACTATCAACCACCTCATCTACAAGGATTATATTAAACTGTATGCCGAGAATAGCAATGACATCGGAGTGGCATTCAGATTACAATACAATACAGGGGATACAATGCGGGATGTTCAAAGAAACCCCTGAACTGAGGCAACACTGAGAAAAAGGTTTTGATGAATTCACTCAATTTTATTTCGTCAAGTTGTTGCACGAAAAAAAATCATCTAGGCCCAGATAAACTTTCTTAAGTAAACTGTACTTCTACTTAAAAATGTACCTGCAGTCAAATGACTTTATTTTGTGCAACCACTTGATTCAATAAAATGGAGTAGCTTCACATTCTATTTTTTTTTTCAGTCTAGGTGGGCGTCGGCAAATTTAGCCTAGGGCGAGAAGGCTGCCTGGTCGCCATTGTTATTTGTCATGTCAAATTGAAAGATACGAATTCATGACTCAATATTAGACTGCATCAGAATACCTGTTAAAGTGTCGAGTGAGAATATAATAGCAAGCTAAGGAAAAGATGAACTGTATCTTGGAAAGCAAATAGATCACTTAGAAGAGCGTAGAAGAAAACAAAGAGATACTTCACTCAAAAATTGTGCGAGCTGTGTTCTGATAAAGCAAGCTGTCAAAAATCAGGCCAGTGATTGAACGTTTAATTAAGGACCAATATAACATTCAATGAAAAGTTGACATTTTGGTGTGTTCTATTTATATTGATTACAATGAATTACAGACAGCAAGTATATGCCAACTCTTTTCCCACTTTTTTTATACTGTCATCTCGTCTTCGTTTCCACTTCGTCATCCCCTCCTTCTTACTTCCCCATCCATTGCCTTCACTCTTGTAGATAATGAGGTTTGAATTCCACAAATTTAATATGGCGCACGGTGGTAGGATTCATTCCTCTTGCTTATCTCTGGGTACCAGACCTTCTCAGATGGGGGCCGGCATAACCTCCCCTAAGTCCCCAATCACACACGCACACACGCACACACACACACACACACACACACACACACACACACACACGCACAAGTTGTTTTTGGGCAGTGATAGTTACTGAAGTCAAAATGCAGTGACTTTTCAAAGCCTTTTCAACTAATTCGTTTGATGCAGTACCTCACTTTACATCCCTAACCTTAATTTAGTTCCTTTTCTCTTTTTCCAGCCCACTGTGAGCCATCATCTTCCAGGCCTCCTTCAACCTTACAGCATGATTCCCTCCCCCCATCGTTCATGCCATCATGATAATATCTAGATCACGCCCCCCACCCCCCCTTTTTTTTTTTTATTCAGGACCAATATAACCCTTACTAGATATAGAAAGCTAATGTGTGCTTTATTTGGGGTTGAACCAACTAGCCTTGGATTTATGAGCTAGGGCCTATAGTTCTGACATGTTATCAACAAGCGGTAGGCTAATGGAAACTCAGGTTTTTCAGATAAACATGTCTATGTGGACACTTATTAAACATATATGAAATATAAACTGAAAAGGCAAAAGGAAGGCACAGGGATATTTATGGAGTTTAAGAGGTGGGTAAGCTTTTGTGCTCAAATTGGATTTTTAAAAAATGGATGGGACCAGCTCAGTTACAGATAAAGTAAAAAGAAAAATCTGGTTGAATGTACACCAAGAATTGTAAAAACATGCTTTAATTTCTTGATTGTTAAGTTCCTTTGCCATTACTAAGACTTAGATTTAAATTGCTGCAAACCCCGTAATCTGGATCTCCACATTGAACTTGGCTTAACATTGCAGCTTCTGCCTGTGAATGCACATAATATATTGTGTTCCACTTGGACACAACTTGACGAGCAAATTATTTTAATGCATAATTTGACATGATATAATCTCAGATCAATTCAACTGTATTTATAGAGCACTTTAAAACAGCCACCGCTGTATACAAAGTGCTATAGATGGAGCAAAAATAATTCATACAACAAACAATAAAACAATAAATTAATAACAAACATGGTAGAAAACATAAAAAAAGTCAAACTAATCAAGTATCATGCTGAGTCAAAAGCCAAACAATGGAAGTGAGTTTTAAGATGAGTTTTAAAGATGGGCAGTGAGGGGGCTTGCTGAAGGTTCAGCAGGAGGTCATTCCTAAGAAAGGGACCAGCAACAGAAAAGGCTCGATCCCCTCTGAGCCTCCGCTTAGTTCTTGGTATCTCTAATAGTGTCTGGTCTGCAGATCTGAGGTGCCTAGCAGGTGCGTAGGGGCGGTGGAGTTCAGAGAGGTCAAGTGGGCCGAGGCCATTTAAGAATTTGCAAACAAATAATAGGATCTTGAAAATAACTCTCCCTCTTTCGAGTACCAGTCAAGAGGCGAGCAGCAGAATTCTGGACCAGCTGGAGATGCTTAATGGAGGACTCCAAAGTAAAGTGCATTACAGTAATCCAGCCAGGTTTTGACAAAGGCATGAATTACTGTTTCAGCACTGGGATGCACTGGTAACACATTTATCAGACCAAGTACTTACATGTGTGTACTCACCAATACTGACTGTGGTGCTGCCGTTAAACAGAAATAAAACATACCTTCCTCAAATTACCCAAAGAAAAAGAAAAAGAGTGCAAGAAAAAAGATTTTTTAATTTACATTAAAAAAGGCTTGATAAGAGTTCAATCATCGGCATGGGAAAATAAGCATAGTATTTAAAGCATTTACACTTTGAGCTACCTTAAGACACCCCACAAATAACTTAATAAACCCTTCTGTCGTTCCATGAACTTGTCGGGCCCAAACAATGTGGGGAACTTGTTTTGGAGCAAACATTGCTATGGTAACTTGTTCCACTTTGTCAGCCTAATTTTCTGGCAAATGCACAAAAAAAAAAAAAAAGCAACAATGAAATTAATATTTGGAACGCGAGAAGAAAGCACAGTTGAGTACAGATCTTGGAAAAAAAAAGTCTCGCTTTACTTCTGGATACATGACAGACACAAAAGTAGTGACGCTGGTTACATTAATAGTGGTAGTTGAAAAAAAAAGCAAGCAAAACGTATATCCTACTCTTCTTTTTTTAGAACAATTTGCCAAATGTAAATGGTCACAAATCAAAAAAATGGTTGCAACGATATTACTGGTAAAAATTGCTTCGTATGGCTCACACACGCGCGTGTGCACGCACACACGCAGTGGCACACACTTTCTTGACGAGTTTGGTCATTGCTTCGATACATTTGTTAATGTAACTATTATTGTAACTGCCCAATTGTACTTAAATGCGTTAACCGCAATTTTGAGACATTGTTCACAACAAAGAAGAGCGTTAAATAAAACTTTGATTGTGATGACTGCAAACCGGTCAAATTAGACCAACAATATGAAAGGAGCGAGGTTACACAAACCACATAGGACACGACAGCCAGTTTCAGTGTTCATGTACTGTACGTGCACACTTTCCTACAAACCTTCCTGCAATGCACAATTTTAAGAACAAATAACTGTTGTCTAAAAAATGAAATTAGTTGGTCATTATTAAGTGAAATCTCTTATATTCTGTCTGATATTTAAGTCGCGAATGGCGTAATGATACACTCGGCTGACTTCTGTGCGGGTAGCGTGGGATCGGTTCCCACTTAGTGATGGTGTGGATGTGAATGTGAATGGTTGTTTGTCTCTCGATGTGCCGTGAGACTGATTAGCGACCAGTTCAGGGTGTAGTCTGCCTTCCGCCCAAAGTCAGCTGGGATAGGCTCCAGAAACTCCCTGCGACCCTGTTCAGGATGAGCGGTGTTGAGAATGGATGGATGGGTGGATGACATTCATAATATTGTTTAACCAAGCAAAAATGTATTTGAATGGAATACTACGATTTTCATTAAGATACTCGATTACTACATTTTCAAAGACTGCACCCCTACTGTATCGATAATACAGACAATGGCACCAAAACTGATTCTGGTGAAACCCTAAATCAATTTAAACATAACAAAAATAACTGGAAAAATATACACAAATAATTTAAAAATATAATATGGTATAGAGCAGGGGTGTCAAAATTCCTGGATCATGACCCCAAACAGGCTTAAGCCAGGCCCCACAAGATGATTTGTGTGAGAAAGTATAAAAATAATTAAGGCCCGACGAAATGAACAGCCTCCCCAAATTCATCAAATGTACGATGTTAATTGAACACAACTCAGGTATGTCTCCAAATTAATTTTAATGTACTTTTACCACATCCTCTAATCATTTTTATTGATTTATAAAGTTCAAAGAGAAAGTCTTTCTGTAAGCCTTCCAGTCAAATTGTTCAATTTCTTGATATTTAAAGCAATACTCGGATGACCAAAACAATTTGGCCTGAATGCCATTCTTTTAAACACAATCTTAAGTCAGGGTTTGTTTCAGGGGAAATATTACATATTCAACTACAGTACTGGTAAGACAAATTAATGAAATGCATTGCGCCACAAAATGAATTCTGGATGCATTGTAGATGTGTGAATTAGGTAGATATGACATGCCCGTGCCTACGGCAACATGAAAGCTGCTATAGCAGTGTTTCCGCTTTCCCTGTTTGTCACTGTTACAACAACAAACAAACAAAAAATCCAGGATGAATTCCCTGCATTGATAGGACACACTTTGGCGTTGACATGAAAGTCAGCTTCAGGAAAATTGGTTGTGAAATGAGCAAGTTCTGACCTATTTTCAATGCCCAGGCATTACCTTTTACGGCTGGTACCAACGTCTCTGAGCTGGGCTGCTACTTATCATGACACAGTTGAAGTGCTCGTGCATTTATAACAAGATAATAGCTTGCTGATCGCTGAAAGTGGGTCACTACGCTAGCGTTTACGTTAGCATTAGCATCTAACTTTGTCGCCGCTCAGCGCAGGAACAAGCTTTTGGTCCTCACCAAGTGATTCACAATGGGCGGCTGTTGCAATTTTGAGCCTGTATCGGACATTTCAGAATCTGAATCAGAATCTGAATCAGAATCATCTTTACTGGCCAAATATGTAGAACACACAAGGAATTTGTCTTAGGTAGTACAGGCTGCACTAGTATCATCATAAACAAGGACATGACAAATAAGTATGGAAGGGCATTCCGTAATGTGAATGTACCGTTGTGCAGTGGTACCACCCAATTTGGCTCAGTCTTTTTCCTGCCACTGGATATTTGTGTTTCATTGTATTTATTTATTGATATATTGTTATTTAATTTTATTGTGTTTACTATGCAAAATTGTATTTTATGAAAAATGGACGACCCATCCATCCATTTGCTGATCCATTTATCACCTCGCAAAGTCACGGGGGGTGCTGTAGCCTATCCCAGCTGTCTTCGGGCAGTAGGCGGGGGACACCCTGAACCGGCTGCCAGCCACTCGCAAGACACGCATTGACGAACAACCATTCACGCTCACAATAACTTGCAGAGACAATTTAGAGTGTTCTCCCAGCCTGCCATGCATGTTTTTGGAATCTGCGAAGAAACCAGAATACCCAGAGAAAATCCATGCAGGCATAGGGAAAACATGCAAACTCCACACAAGAAGGCCAGAGCCATTATCAAACCCTGCTTCCCTATGAGCCCAACGTGTTCACCAGTGTTGACCACTGTGCCACCTACAATATCTTTCTCTCAAAAATTAAATAAATACATATGTGTGTGTGTGTGTGTGTGTGTGTGTGTGTGTGTG